>NC_142012.1:149253778-149548778 GCF_049901735.1 Notechis scutatus | reverse complement strand
AATTGGAGTATGACACCTTTGTATCTTTTAATTTTTATCCATTCAACTCTTATTTAAAC
Organism: Notechis scutatus; assembly: GCF_049901735.1. Taxonomy (NCBI): domain Eukaryota; kingdom Metazoa; phylum Chordata; class Lepidosauria; order Squamata; family Elapidae; genus Notechis; species Notechis scutatus. The sequence goes on along the minus strand of NC_142012.1, from coordinate 149,548,719 downwards.
TTCAATTTATGCCTTTACAATTATAACATTCAATATAACACATAACTTCCAGTCGAATTCTGCTTGGTACATTCTTAAAATACGCACTAAGTTCTTAAAGAGAATATATATATATATATATATATATATATATATATATATATATATATATATATATATATATATATATATATATATATATATATGTGTGTGTGTGTGTGTGTGTGTGTATATGTATGTATATATGTATATATGTATATATGTATATATGTATATATGTATGTATGTATGTATGTATGTATATATATATATATATATATATATATATATATATATATATATATATATATATATATATATATATATGGTGTTCGGCTTGGTTCGGTATTTTTCCCACGTCATTGTAGTTCTTTTAAAGTTGTAGCAACGTTTCAGCAGAATCTCATCTGCCATCATCAGGCTTCTGTATTGTGTCCGTCTGTGGGTCAGACTTTTACAGTGGTTTCAGATTTAAATTTGGGGCAGCCTATTGCTGTGCCAGAATGGTTTTTCTTCATCCTGATTGGTTGGGAGTCTTGGTCTGTGTTTATTGGTCTCGAGTTTGCTGTGTTCTGCTTGATGGGTGTTTCTGATATCTTCTGTCTGTTTTTTGGCTCTTTTTGTATCTTGATTGGCTGGCAGCATTGTGTTACTTTAATGGAGGTCTTTAGTGCAGCTTGGCTTCGGGTAAATGGACGGCTATCATTAGTTAGGAAGCTGGGTTTCATCTGGGTGCCTGGTTGGGGTGTGTTTGAGCTGGAGGTATCAGGGGGATCTGTTTGTGCCCAGGTGTTTGCCTGGCTTGTGGTGTGGAGATTTTTTGTTTGTGAGTGCAGGTTTCCAAATGATTGACAGCCTGGTGGAATCATCTCTTCTGTTCATGCTTTCTGGTCTTTTTTCAATCTCTATGGCTTCTCTGATGACTCTGTGGCTAGGGTTTTCCATAGTGGCCAGGGTTTTGGTGCCATTGAAGTTGATGCTATGACCTGTAGCTTCCATGTGTTGGACTAGTGAGGAAGTGTGTTCCAGCTTTTTGACTGCATTTTTGTGTTCATCCAGGCGGGTACTTATTCTTCTATTGGTCTGTCCAATGTATGTGGCCGGGCATGATGCACAGGGGACTTCGTATATGCCTTGGTTTTCCAGGTCAATTTTATCTTTGGGGTTGCTAAGGATGGCTGCTATTTTTCTGTCTGTTTTGAAGGCAGTCCTGATGTGATGTCTGTGTAGTACCTTACTAATTTTGTCTGTAGTACCTCTTATGTAGGGCAGGACAGCTGTTCCATAGGTCTGTTCATCTTCTGGGTCTCTATTATGTTTCAGTGTGTTTTTGTGGATCAAGCTGGTGATTTTGCTTTTGTGGAAGCCGTTGGCTGTCAGTACTTTAGTCAGGGTGCATAGTTCAGCCTTAATGTGTGTCTTGTCTGCCAGGCGTTTGGTTCTGGTAATTAGTGTTTTAGCCACGGAGTTTATCTGTGCTGGGTGGTGGTGGGATTGGGCGTTGAGGTAGCGGTTGGTGTGTGTTTTCTTCTGGTATATGGTGTGTCCTAGTGTGCCATCTGTTTTTTTGTAGATTAGTACATCTAGGAATGGTAGTTGTTTGTTTGTTTCTGTTTCCATGGTGAACTTGATTTTGGGGTGTGCGCTGTTTAGGTGTGTTAGGAAATTGTTTAGGTTTTCTTGTCCATGGGGCCAAATCACGAATGTGTCATCGATGTATCTTAACCATAGTTTGGGTTTGAGGATGGCATTGGCCAGGGCTCTGGATTCAATTCTTCCATGAACAGGTTAGCAATGACAGGTGACAGTGGTGATCCCATGGGGCTCCTTCTATTTGTTTGTATCTTTGTCCTTTGTATATGAAATATGTGTTGGTTAAGCAGTGTTCTGTTAGTTCCATGAGGTGTTTGGCTGGTTGGTATTTATTTTTGATGATTTCAAGGGTCTCTTTTATCGGGACTTGAGTGAATAGGGAAACCACGCCAAAACTTACAAGCAGATCTTCTTGCTCCACGTGTAGATCTTTGATCATTTCCAAGAAGTGGTATGAGTTTTGTACATGTGAAGCTGCTGTTTCAGCATGGGGCTGTAGCTGCTTTGCTAGGTATTTGGCTAGGTTTTGTAGTGGTGCTCCTCTGGAGCTGACTATGGGTCTGAGAGGTATGCCTTCTTTGTGTTTTTTTGGGAGGCCGTATAGTTTGGGGCATCTGGAAGATTTCTCTCTGGGTATAATCGTGTGTTGGATCTCTTTGCTTATGTGGCTGGTTATAATTTTCTTCTTGGTTAATTTTTCCAGATATGTGGTTGGGTCTGTGTTTATGGGTTTGTATGTGAGTCTTGGAGTAGGTCTGTCAATTTTGTTTCATAGTCTTTTCTGTCCATTACTACAGTGGCATTTCCTTTGTCTGCTGGGAGGATGATTATGCTGCTATCTCTTTTCAGGGTTTGTAGTGCTTTAATTTCATTTTTCTGTAAGTTGCTTTTGGGTGGCTTGCTTGTGCATAGGATATTGGTAACTTGGTGTCTTATTTTATCAGCTTCATCTGTATTTAATTTAGTTAGGCTGGATTCTACTGCACATATGATGGATTCTGTGGGGATTTTTGGGGTGCTATAGCATAATTGAATCCTTTGGTTAGAACATCTGTTTCTGTTTTGGTGAGTTCTCTGTTGGAAACGTTGTGCACTAATTGTTTCAGGTGTTGTTGTGAGTTGTTGGGGTTTTCTTGTCATGTTCTAATTTCTTTAATTTTTTCAATAATTTTTCCTGTTTGTAAATACCTTCAGAATCAGCTCTCCAAGTTGTAAGTTGTTTTATCTTGTCCCAAAGTAGAGGGTGGATTTTGCTGCTCAGTTCCAGGTGTAGTGCTAGCAAATCTTTGTTTAACTGATCTAATCGGAATCTCTTACTGTGGAGCTCGCTCCGTAGTAAAGCCATTTCAGTTCTTTTCAGGATACGTTTAGTGGCTGCTGTGCTTTGATGAAATGTTAATTTGAAGCAGGTTGGTGTAGTATTGTTGTCTCCTGCAGCTGCGTAGGAATTGGAGGTCACATAGTATTCCTGCTCTTTTAATTTCCAGTTTCTCAGGTTTTGATCTGGCTGTTTATTTCCTCCCGTAGAGGTTTGATATTTGTTTTCTTAAGTTTTCGGGTACTTACATGTATGGTGTTCGCTTGGTTCGGGTATTTTCCCACGCCATTGTAGTTCTTTTAAAGTTGTAGCAACGTTTCAGCAGAATCTCATCTGCCATCATCAGGCTTCTGTATTGTGTCCGTCTGTGGGTCAGACTTTTACAGTGGTTTCAGATTTAAATTTGGGGCAGCCTATTGCTGTGCCAGAATGGTTTTTCTTCATCCTGATTGGTTGGGAGTCTTGGTCTGTGTTTATTGGTCTCGGAGTTTGCTGTGTTCTGCTTGATGGGTGTTTCTGATATCTTCTGTCTGTTTTTTTGGCTCTTTTTGTATCTTGATTGGCTGGCAGCATTGTGTTACTTTAATGGAGGTCTTTAGTGCAGCTTGGCTTCGGGTAAATGGACGGCTATCATTAGTTAGGAAGCTGGGTTTCATCTGGGTGCCTGGTTGGGGTGTGTTTGAGCTGGAGGTATCAGGGGGATCTGTTTGTGCCCAGGTGTTTGCCTGGCTTGTGGTGTGGAGATTTTTTTGTTTGTGAGTGCAGGCTTCCAAATGATTGACAGCCTGGTGGAATCATCTCTTCTGTTCATGCTTTCTGGTCTTTTTCAATCTCTATGGCTTCTCTGATGACTCTGTGGCTAGGGTTTTCCATAGTGGCCAGGGTTTTGGTGCCATTGAAGTTGATGCTATGACCTGTAGCTTCCATGTGTTGGACTAGTGAGGAAGTGTGTTCCAGCTTTTTGACTGCATTTTTGTGTTCATCCAGGCGGGTACTTATTCTTCTATTGGTCTGTCCAATGTATGTGGCCGGGCATGATGCACAGGGGACTTCGATACGCCTTGGTTTTCCAGGTCAATTTTATCTTTGGGGTTGCTAAGGATGGCTGCTATTTTTCTGTCTGTTTTGAAGGCAGTCCTGATGTGATGTCTGTGTAGTACCTTACTAATTTTGTCTGTAGTACCTCTTATGTAGGGCAGGACAGCTGTTCCATAGGTCTGTTCATCTTCTGGGTCTCTATTATGATCAAAGATCTACACGTGAGCAAGAAGATCTGCTTGTAAGTTTTGACGTGGTTTCCTATTCACTCAAGTCCCGATAAAAGAGACCCTTGATATCATCAAAAATAAATACCAACCAGCCAAACACCTCATGGAACTAACAGAACACTGCTTAACCAACACATATTTCATATACAAAGGACAAAGATACAAACAAATAGAAGGAGCCCCATGGGATCACCACTGTCACCTGTCATTGCTAACCTGTTCATGGAAGAATTCGAATCCAGAGCCCTGGCCAATGCCATCCTCAAACCCAAACTATGGTTAAGATACATCGATGACACATTCGTGATTTGGCCCCATGGACAAGAAAACCTAAACAATTTCCTAACACACCTAAACAGCGACACCCCAAAATCAAGTTCACCATGGAAACAGAAACAAACAAACAACTACCATTCCTAGATATACTAAAACAAAAACAGATGGCACACTAGGACACACCATATACCAGAAGAAAACACACCCAACCGCTACCTCAACGCCTAATCCCACCACCACCCAGCACAGATAAACTCCGTGGCTAAAACACTAATTACCAGAACCAAACGCCTGGCAGACAAGACACACATTAAGGCTGAACTATGCACCCTGACTAAAGTACTGACAGCCAACGGCTTCCACAAAAGCAAAATCACCAGCTTGATCCACAAAAACACACTGAAACATAATAGAGACCCAGAAGATGAACAGACCTATGGAACAGCTGTCCTGCCCTACATAAGAGGTACTACAGACAAAATTAGTAAGGTACTACACAGACATCACATCAGGACTGCCTTCAAAACAGACAGAAAAATAGCAGCCATCCTTAGCAACCCCAAAGATAAAATTGACCTGGAAAACCAAGGCGATACGAAGTCCCCTGTGCATCATGCCCGGCCACATACATTGGACAGACCAATAGAAGAATAAGTACCCGCCTGATGAACACAAAAATGCAGTCAAAAAGCTGGAACACACTTCCTCACTAGTCCAACACATGGAAGCTACAGGTCATAGCATCAACTTCAATGGCACCAAAACCCTGGCCACTATGGAAAACCCTAGCCACAGAGTCATCAGAGAAGCCATAGAGATTGAAAAAGACCAGAAAGCATGAACAGAAGAGATGATTCCACCAGGCTGTCAATCATTTGGAAGCCTGCACTCACAAACAAAAATCTCCACACCACAAGCCAGGCAAACACCTGGGCACAAACAGATCCCCCTGATACCTCCAGCTCAAACACACCCCAACCAGGCACCCAGATGAAACCCAGCTTCCTAACTAATGATAGCCGTCCATTTACCCAAAGCCAAGCTGCACTAAAGACCTCCATTAAAGTAACACAATGCTGCCAGCCAATCAAGATACAAAAAGAGCCAAAAACAGACAGAAGATATCAGAAACACCCATCAAGCAGAACACAGCAAACTCCGAGACCAATAAACACAGACCAAGACTCCCAACCAATCAGGATGAAGAAAAACCATTCTGGCACAGCAATAGGCTGCCCCAAATTTAAATCTGAAACCACTGTAAAAGTCTGACCCACAGACGGACACAATACAGAAGCCTGATGATGGCAGATGAGATTCTGCTGAAACGTTGCTACAACTTTAAAAGAACTACAATGACGTGGGAAAATACCCAACCAAGCCGAACACCATACATGTAAGTACCCGAAAACTTAAGAAAACAAATATCAAACCTCTACGGGAGGAAATAAACAGCCAGATCAAAACCTATGAGAAACTGGAAATTAAAAGAGCAGGAATACTATGTGACCTCCAATTCCTACGCAGCTGCAGAGACAACAATACTACACCAACCTGCTTCAAATTAACATTTCATCAAAGCACAGCAGCCACTAAACGTATCCTGAAAAGAACTGAAATGGCTTTACTACGGAACGAGCTCCACAGTAAGAGATTCCGATTAGATCAGTTAAACAAAGATTTGCTAGCACTACACCTGGAACTGAGCAGCAAAATCCACCCTCTACTTTGGGACAAGATAAAACAACTTACAACTTGGAGAGCTGATTCTGAAGGTATTTACAAACAGGAAAAATTATTGAAAAATTAAAGAAATTAGAACATGACAGAAAACCCCAACAACTCACAACAACACCTGAAACAATTAGTGCACAACGTTTCCAACAGAGAACTCACCAAAACAGAAACAGATGTTCTAACCAAAGGATTCAATTATGCTATAGCACCCCAAAAATCCCCACAGAATCCATCATATGTGCAGTAGAATCCAGCCTAACTAAATTAAATACAGATGAAGCTGATAAAATAAGACACCAAGTTACCAATATCCTATGCACAAGCAAGCCACCCAAAAGCAACTTACAGAAAAATGAAATTAAAGCACTACAAACCCTGAAAAGAGATAGCAGCATAATCATCCTCCCAGCAGACAAAGGAAATGCCACTGTAGTAATGGACAGAAAAGACTATGAAACAAAATTGACAGACCTACTCCAAGACTCCACATACAAACCCATAAACACAGACCCAACCACATATCTGGAAAAATTAACCAAGAAGAAAATTATAACCAGCCACATAAGCAAAGAGATCCAACACACGATTATACCCAGAGAGAAATCTTCCAGATGCCCCAAACTATACGGCCTCCCAAAAATACACAAAGAAGGCATACCTCTCAGACTCCATAGTCAGCTCCAGAGGAGCACCACTACAAAACCTAGCCAAATACCTAGCAAAGCAGCTACAGCCCCATGCTGAAACAGCAGCTTCACATGTACAAAACTCATACCACTTCTTGGAAATGATCAAAGATCTACACGTGGAGCAAGAAGATCTGCTTGTAAGTTTTGACGTGGTTTCCTATTCACTCAAGTCCCGATAAAAGAGACCCTTGAAATCATCAAAAATAAATACCAACCAGCCAAACACCTCATGGAACTAACAGAACACTGCTTAACCAACACATATTTCATATACAAAGGACAAAGATACAAACAAATAGAAGGAGCCCCCATGGGATCACCACTGTCACCTGTCATTGCTAACCTGTTCATGGAAGAATTCAATCCAGAGCCCTGGCCAATGCCATCCTCAAACCCAAACTATGGTTAAGATACATCGATGACACATTCGTGATTTGGCCCCATGGACAAGAAAACCTAAACAATTTCCTAACACACCTAAACAGTGCACACCCCAAAATCAAGTTCACCATGGAAACAGAAACAAACAAACAACTACCATTCCTAGATGTACTAATCTACAAAAAACAGATGGCACACTAGGACACACCATATACCAGAAGAAAACACACACCAACCGCTACCTCAACGCCCAATCCCACCACCACCCAGCACAGATAAACTCCGTGGCTAAAACACTAATTACCAGAACCAAACGCCTGGCAGACAAGACACACATTAAGGCTGAACTATGCACCCTGACTAAAGTACTGACAGCCAACGGCTTCCACAAAAGCAAAATCACCAGCTTGATCCACAAAAACACACTGAAACATAATAGAGACCCAGAAGATGAACAGACCTATGGAACAGCTGTCCTGCCCTACATAAGAGGTACTACAGACAAAATTAGTAAGGTACTACGCAGACATCACATCAGGACTGCCTTCAAAACAGACAGAAAAATAGCAGCCATCCTTAGCAACCCCAAAGATAAAATTGACCTGGAAAACCAAGGCGTATACGAAGTCCCCTGTGCATCATGCCCGGCCACATACATTGGACAGACCAATAGAAGAATAAGTACCCGCCTGGATGAACACAAAATGCAGTCAAAAAGCTGGAACACACTTCCTCACTAGTCCAACACATGGAAGCTACAGGTCATAGCATCAACTTCAATGGCACCAAAACCCTGGCCACTATGGAAAACCCTAGCCACAGAGTCATCAGAGAAGCCATAGAGATTGAAAAAGACCAGAAAGCATGAACAGAAGAGATGATTCCACCAGGCTGTCAATCATTTGGAAACCTGCACTCACAAACAAAAAAAATCTCCACACCACAAGCCAGGCAAACACCTGGGCACAAACAGATCCCCCCTGATACCTCCAGCTCAAACACACCCCAACCAGGCACCCAGATGAAACCCAGCTTCCTAACTAATGATAGCCGTCCATTTACCCGAAGCCAAGCTGCACTAAAGACCTCCATTAAAGTAACACAATGCTGCCAGCCAATCAAGATACAAAAAGAGCCAAAAACAGACAGAAGATATCAGAAACACCCATCAAGCAGAACACAGCAAACCCGAGACCAATAAACACAGACCAAGACTCCCAACCAATCAGGATGAAGAAAAAACCATTCTGGCACAGCAATAGGCTGCCCCAAATTTAAATCTGAAACCACTGTAAAAGTCTGACCCACAGACGGACACAATACAGAAGCCTGATGATGGCAGGTGAGATTCTGCTGAAACGTTGCTACAACTTTAAAAGAACTACAATGACGTGGGAAAATACCCTAACCAAGCCGAACACCATACATGTAAGTACCTCAAAACTTAAGAAAACATATATATATATATATATATATATATATATATATATATATATATATATATATATGTATGTATGTATGTATGTATGTATGTATGTATGTATGTATGTATGTATGTATATATATATAATAAATAAAATACTTATTCTATTCCAGTTCAGCTCTATCATTAATGTTAGTTATAATTTTTGACATCTTTAACATTTCTTTTCAATAGGGTATCATACTTTATTTTTTTTTTATTTTATTTATTTATTTATTTATTTATTTATTTATTTATTTATATTTGTCAAGATGATAGATATAAGTAAAAACATAGTTATGAATACATGGATACATATAAGAAAAATAAAAAATATATAAAAGAAACAATAGGACAGGGACATTGGTGCACTTATGCACGCCCCCTACAGACCTCTTAGGAAAAGGGTGAGGTCAGTAGTAGACAGTCTAAGATTAAAGTTTCTGGGGTGTGGGGAAAAAACCCACAGAGTCAGGTAGAGTATTCCAGACATTGACCACTCTGTTGCTGAAGTCATATTTCCTGCGATCAAGTTTGGTGCGATTAACCTTGAGTTTGTATCTATTGTTTGCTCTTGTGTTGTTATGGTTGTTATTCCTAGAACAAGTGTTTTAGGAACACTTATAATATTTCCATAATTTTTTCATGTTTCTTTCATATTCCTCTTCACTTAAATTTTTATAACACAATTATAATAACTAAAATGTTCCCCTCCTTTCCTAATTTCATTCTTTCATTCTCTTTATTTCATTTATTTATTAAACATTCCATTACATTACAATGAGTATTTTATCTGTCATTTTAGTCAATTGATTGGACTATGTGATTGACTGTTTGGGAAAAGGAGGAAACTTTTACTTTTAATTAGGTGAAAACCACAGGAATATTCTAAGTCAGTTTTCACCAGCTTGTGTCAATTTGATATGTCCAATAAACCAATTCTTTGAAGAACCTACTTTCCTCGAAGCTCTGTTTATTATGGATGTATTAATTGGAATCCTGACAGTTTATGAATTAATGTATAATGAAAGCCCAGAAAACTTGATTAAATAAGCTAGGATGATTGAGATTTTCCAAATAGTTGTCAATAAACAATTATCCATAAATCTACTGTTTTGGACGTTTAGGGGTGTCAGACTACATAATTGGACACAGTTTTGTATATTTCTTGAAGAGAGGAGTTACAATACAGAGCAGTGGTGTCAAACTTGTGGTGTCACGTCATTCACATCACATATCGTGACTTTTTTTTTTTCCTTTTGCTAAAATGGGGGTGGATGTGGCCAGTGTGTGATGCATCCAGCCTGCAGACCGCGAGTTTGACATCCCTGATATAGGTGATCTCATACTGAATTTTCATAAGGAAAGAAAATGTTTCAAAAAGAAGGTTTTATTTCAGCACAGAATTAATATTGAAAAATGATCAGCAAGCTTTCTGTTTGTTGAAATTGTTCACCCCAAATATATTTACCTTGAAAATGTACAGTTGGTGCTTGACTTAACAAAATTGGGACCAAAATTTTCACTACGAAGAAAGGCAATTGTTAAGTTAATTGCATCTGATTTTTTGCCATGTTTTTTTAATGAATCACTGCAATGGACTGAGGTATCATCAATATGCTGATGATACTCAGCTGTATGTCTCAGCCCACGCGGAGTTAAGGGTTGCTGTGTCCTCTCTCTCACAGTGCTTGGAGGCTGGATGGGGAGCAACAGGTTGAAACTGAACCCTTGCAAGACTGAGTGGCTCTGGGTTTGGGGTTCGTTGGTTCAGGGAGAATTACCACCGTTAGTCTTGGATGGGGTGGCACTACCCCAAACAGACCCTGTGTGTAATCTAGGAGTTTTCCTGGACTCACGACTCTTGTTCAAAGAGCAGGTGGCAGTCGTGGCCAGGAGGGCCTTTGCGCAACTGTACATTGTGCACCAGTTATGTCCTTTCCTGGATCTACTCACAGTCCCTACTCACAGTCACTCATGCCCTGGTCACTTCCGATCTTGATTATTGCAATGCACTCTACATGGGGCTGCTCTTGAAGAGCATCCAGAAGCTACAGTTGGTGCGAAATGCATGGTTTTATGTAGACCTTGGTATGCACATGTGTCACCTCTCCTGCAGGAGCTGCATTGGTTGCCAATTTGCTTCCGGGTGCAATTCAAGGTGCTGGTTGTCACCTTTAAAGCCCCCCATGGCTTGGGTCCAGGTTATCTGAGGAAACATCTCTTGCCAGTGACATCTACCTGACCCATTAGAGCGAGAAGGCAGGTAACGTTGCAGGTCCCACACCTGAGGGAGATACACCTGGTGGGACCCAGAAGAAGGGCTTTCTCTGTGGTGGCTGCGTCTCTCTGGAACATCATTCCCTTGGGATTAGAATGGCCCCCTCACTAATACTCTTCCAAAAGGCACTGAAGACCTGGTTTTGCCAGCAGGCCTGGGGAACCCAGAGAGGGATGGAGCCCATCAAATGGCTAGTGGGATCTACTGTCATCGGGTCGGGAGGTGGGAGTTGGTTTTTGTTTTGTTTTACTTTGTTTTGTTTTTTGTTTTCCCAAATTTTGTTCTATTGTACTTTACTAATTTATTTGATTCTGTTTGTTAGTTTTTTATTGTTTTTATTTTTATTTTTTGTTTTAAATATGGTTTTACATTGTGTAAGCCACCTCAAGTCTAAATGAATAAATAAATAAATAATAAATAAATAAATAAATAAATAAACAAATAAATAAATAAATAAATTGTTTAGTAAATCATTCGGTCATCAAGTGAATATGGCTTGCCCCATTGACCGCTTGTCGGAATCTGGTTGTGAAGTAGAAAATGGTGATCACATGACCATGGGGTGCTACAACCAGTAATGGTTTCCAAGCACCCGAATTTTGATCACATGATTGTGGGGATGCTGCAATAACAATAGCAATAACACTTAGACTTATATACGCTTTACAGTACTTTACAACCCTCTCTAAGTGGTTTAAAGATTCAGCATATTGCCCCCAACAATTTGGGTCCTCATTTTACCAACCTCAGAAGGATGGAAGGCTGAGACCACCTTGAGCCTGGTGAGATTTGAACTGCCAAATTGCAGTCAGCCAGCAGAGGTAGCCTGCAGTACTACATTCTAATCACTGTGCCACCATGGCAACAGTCATTAGTGTAAGGACTGGTTGAAGTTATTTTTTCCCCAATGCATTGTAACTTCAAACAATGGCTTACTGAATGGTTGTAAGTCAAGAACAACAGCTACAACAAAAAATAGAAAATAACCTGAAGGTTTGTTACTACCTCTAGACTTGGAGTTTTGCTTTCACAGAATGAAAACAATAATAGGCTATGAAAACAGGATGCAACTTGCTTCCGTGTTTTACTTCCATCACTGAATGTGATGCAATCTACTTCAAACACATTAGTATTTTTTAACGTCAGCAAAATTCTGGCTGGGGAATTCTGAGAGTTTAAGTCCACATATCTCAAAGCTTCTGAGGTTGATAAACATTGACTCAGAATATGGAAAATGATTTTTTTTAGCTCAACAAGCCACTTTAATTAGAGACAAATACCTTCTGCACATGTGCACCACAAGCACCAAAGATCATGAAGGGACATGGAACACAGTGGTACAATAATTCTGATCTTATAAGCCACAGTATTATGCAATTTATTATACAGATCTGTTTCGTTGACTGAAATTACCCCACTGAAATCTTCCATAGTCCTAGCGAGTACCCATTTTGACTTTATGCTTCTTCCAGCTCCAGCATTTCTCTAAGAGCATACGTTTTATACAATTAATGATTTGACTGTGCTATTTATACTCAAATTTCCATGAATGGTTTCCCAAGCAGGGCTTCACTATTTCTCTAGCAGTTCCCCCCACAAATGTAAACACTAGGTCTATTGTTTTCTTTCTTTCCTGTTTGTATTATTGGTTTTAGAAAAAGTGACCTGATCTATTTGCTGATGATTAGCATGCCAACTAATATTTTTTATTCCATAAACATGGAACAATAAGAAAAAAATATAGTTTTAATCAACAAAATAAAAATTAAGTTATCTTAGTTAATAATTCCTAAATAGTTTTCTCAATAGAAAGAGTAAAACTTCCAGATACAATGTATGTTGTTTTGAACATTACTTTCTCAAAAGCCTGATATATCCAAATATCCAAATTCATGTGCTATGCCTTGAATTCTCAAATATATGAGTACCTGACCTTTTCTGAACATATGCATTAATTCTATTTCTTATTGAATATCACTCTCAAAACAACTTAGTTGCTGTTGCCACGAATTCATTATTTTTGTGTTGGTCTGTTTATAATAACATAAATATCAAATGGTAAGAAGGCATGACTCTGATGAGAGATCCACAGGTGGCAGAAATTGCAAATGAATTTAGAAAACCATCCTATGATTTTTGTTGCAAACAATACCTTTCTAATAGATGTTAATGCATAGTGCTGACAGGTGTAATTCAAAAGCTGAAGGATGGTAATTAGTCTATTTGGCAGGTGAGGAACTAGAACATTGGCACAGTTTAAATGGAGAACATCAAAATATGAATGAGATTTCCAGGATTGTACAAAGCTAAAACCATTGTGTGTGTTTAAATTAATATTTTTTTAAAAAATAGAACAGCCTCTTGAGTTTCAGGACAGAATTATTCCAATAATAAAAGTAAATACTGGGGCAATCTGATAACTGAGGGTCAAACAGAAACATGTCCAGTTTATTTTATCAGCTTGGCTGAGAGTTTAGTCATCATGAAACCTGGATCAAAACACATTACTGTGATGGCTCTGACTAATTTATCCCATAGGCATTACTGGGAAGACAACAATAATGATAAATCTGAGTTGCCCTTGCAGGAAAATGAAGAGTAAGCACTGAAGACAGGCAACAATTATCTCTGGAAATAGGAGAACGCCTGTTTTTAAACAATTTTAAAGGCAATCAAGAAGTCTCTAAAGTGGTGTTAAGGTCTACTTCTTAAATAGCTTGCTAAAGCTGTCAAAGCAACATATAGTGGAAAGTCATACATTGTCTTTCTTTCAGGAAACACAAGGTGGCACCATGCCTAAGAGAATCTAATTACACACACACACACACACACACACACACACACACACACACACACACATGATATGCAAATGGTATTGATGTATAAATTGATAATAATCACTTAGAACAGAATAACAAAGTTGGAAGGGACTTTGGAGGTCTTCTATTCCAACCCTTCGGCTATATCATTTCAGACAAATAGATGTCCAATCTCTTCTTTAAAATTTCCAGTGTTGAAGTACCTACAATTTCTGGAGACAATTGTTCTACTTATTAATTTTTCTAAATGTCAGGACATTTTTTCTTAGTTCTAGGTTGGTTCTTTCATTGATTAGTTTATTCATTAATAAATTAATTAATTGATTTTAATTCATTTATTTGATTAATTAATTTATTAATCATTTAATTAAGGAAACAAAATTAAAATATCTGAGTAACTTTGGGCTTACCCCAACATATGATTTAATTATTGTCCCTTTATCTTGTATTGTTTTATGCTATTATATTTTTGTGTTGTTCTTTATTTTAACAATTGTAAAATATTCTGTGAATTGGGAGACATATACAATTAATATATTATGGTTGGTCACACAGTCAGCCAGATTTTTAGAGCTGAAGAAGCTTCTTGGATAAGAAGCGAAACATCTTCAAAAACAAACAAACAGAAAGTCGAGTTGCCTCTTGAAAAAGCACCTTTGGATTTATTTCATTAATTTAAAAAAGAACCTCAACAAAATACAATTTACTTTTGAAAAAAAAAGTCAAAGCAAATTATGCAACTTAATATATTATGGTTGGCCACATTGTCAGCCAGATGTTTAGATTGGATTTGGCATTTTTATCCATGTATCAAGCTCATATGGAGGCCATGGTGAATTTTCCATATTACCTTTTTTCTTGTGGAATGAAATGAGGAAGACAAAGAAATTAAATTCTTGGAGAGGATTATTAGGGCATGAAGAATAAGATTTATCTAGAATCCACCTTGAATAGACAACAGTGCTAAATGCCTTTTATTTTTTAAATATAAGCTGAACAATTTTTGATTCCCTTTTTATTTTTTAACTGCCATTACTTCATGGTTACACATTTACCTCATGGTTATTCAGCAGTGTGCCAATATTTAAGAAGCTGCCACAGAGAAGAGGGGTTTCCAAAGCAAGGCAAGACAAAATGGATGGAAACTAATCAAGGAGAGAATGAAGCTAGAACTAAGGAGAAATTTCCTAACAGTGAGACAATTACCAAGTGGAAAAGTTTGCCTTTGGAAGTTGTGGGTGCTCCATTTTCGGAGGCTTTTAAGAAGAGACTGGACAGCCACTTCTCTGGAATGGTATAGGGTCTCCTGTTTGTGCTGGAGGAGTTCCAACTCTATTATACTGTTAATATTAAAGAGAACTTCAGAAGAAAGAATATATCAAATGGGGATTTATTGTTCAGCAAAGGAAAAGAGGTTAAAAAGCAAGGAATACCAAAAATAGTTGTTTCAATGTTACAGTGGACCATGACATACATCACCTGAATCATCTGCAGTGTTCACTTGGAGCTCTTTGAAAGGAAAGTAATAATGAGGAAGAAGGCCAGCTCACATGAGTTTTGTGTAGAAAGAGAACTGTATAAAAGAGAAATTCACATGAGTAAAACAAGCACTTCAGTCAACTAGTATGCAGCACCTGCACAGTATATTTGGAAAATATAATTTGTTTACTTGCATGAGATTATTCAGATGTGACTTGTTTGAATATTTAAAACTGTCTCTCAGACATAATGGAATATCTGGAAAAAAAAATCACTGAAAAATTATTTGTAACTCAACCGCTTTATTGCTACAACTATTATACTCTTTTCTTTGGTTTGACTTCAAAATATGGTTTATCTAACCAAATTTGCCTGTCTAAGGAGGGAATATTAAAAAACAAACAAGATGACAAAATTTTATGCCCTTCTAGATTCACAGGAGTCACGTATTCTAGGCTTATACACATACAATATTATTTTATTTAAGCCACTTTAGAATAGATCCATCTTAATGTCATTGTGTAACATTTACATTTTGAGAATTAACATACCATATATTTCTGCTTGAAGCACTTCCTCTGTAGAAGAAGCCAACAGTAACATGTAAGATATGTTTGCACTTAGGACTTCTTAAAAATGTAAATAACTTTTGTTGGAAGGATTGCAGCATGTAGGAAGTGGGAAATTATTCTTCCCACCTGCCTTTGGCCTTGAACCCTTTCTTAGTGATTGCTATTTACATTAGGAAATAAATGACTTTATAAAAGTTTTTCTATCAGTGTAAATAGCTTCAGCTACCGAGGAAAATTTTTCACAGGATCAGAGCATAGGAGGAAGATTAAGCTACCCATCCAGTGTGCTGTGATCTTTATAAGGTTGACTTCTTCCCAGCAGTTGAAATTTGTGCTTAAAAGCAATGGACTATGATTATAGAGAACACTACTAATGCAAATGTGTATTTTACTTGATCAGTAGCTAGTTCATTTGCCTTTGTGGACCTCAAGAAACTTCTGGACCAAGACTAACAATAACAAGATAAAGAAATACTGCTTTGTAGCTCCAATGTATTTATTGTAAGCTATCCAAAGTCACTTATGTCTTTGGAGATTCTCAGTTATTCAGGTCATGGTTATCCCAAAAGTGCTTTTTCAAGAGGCAACTGGACTTTCTCTGGTTTCTTTGGAGAAGTTTTGCTTCTCATCCAAAAATGTAAGTGAAATACACAGTATAAAAATGTAATGTTGGATGGATGGATGGATGGATGGATGGATGGATGGATGGATGGATGGATGGATAGATAGATAGATAGATAGATAGATAGATAGATAGATAGATAGATAGATAGATAGATAGATAGATAGATGGGTAGATGGGTAGATGGGTAGATGGGTAGATGGATAGATGGATAGATGGATAGATGGATAGATGGATAGATGGGATAGATTGATATAAAATGAAGAAGTGAGATTGAAAAATTTCTATTTCAGATTGTTAGGGAATTTTGGAAGCTAATCAGACAGAAGGTTTTCAAATGAAGAAAGCTGTAATGTTTCCATGTTCCTTCTATTGGTATACATTCCCTTGTATATCAGATGGCTGTATCTTCAGAATAAATCAACAAATCATCCAATGAACCAACAGAAGTTTTGTCCAATACATTATGAAAAATATTTTCTTTGTTCCTTCCCCCTTAAAGTGGTTGACTAAAGCTAGTTATTCCAGTCCACATTCCAGGTAAGAAGTTAAAAATCAACCATGTATACCTTCCTTGACATAGGCATCAGATCTTACAATTAGTTATACACATTTGGTGGGGGTCATCAAAGACATTTTTCACTCTGGCAATGAGATTAATATAATTTTCCATATGTAGATACTTATGTTGCTCATTTCGCAGCTCTCCAGTTCTAAAGATTAATTTTACATTCTATTCAGGAGCAGCTTGTGCAACAATTTCCTAACTCCTGGTCTCAAAATGATATGGAATTCTATTGAATAATGAAATCTGTAAATGTCTTGGACTTTCCATCATATTTATTAGGCAAGGAATTAGATGATTATAGATTATAGATTATAGAACAGTTGAAGTTGTCAGTCAGTCAGTGGATTCCATTTCCTGAGCTGTATGGTACAACAGATTATGGAAACTGAATATGGTCCATCTTTTGCAGTAGTTGGTTCATCATCTGATTTAAATTCTATATCAAGACTACCACCTGTTTCTGATGCTATGACAGAACAACTAATAAAAGAGCAAGGTAAAACCTTTGAAAGTAACTTTTGAGGATATTATTTATATTCCTTAAATATGATTTGATGTTTCTTCAGCAGAGGTGTATCTATGCCACTAGGGGAAAAAGCAGATTTGACATCAATGGCCAAAGTAATTTGGGAAACACACATTAACTAAATCTGCTTTGCAAATCTCAAAGAATCCTTTGGATTAAACTCTGAATCCTTATGTGAAACCCTTCCTTCCTTTATTAATTCTTTGCTTTGCCTGTACAGCATATTATTTTTCAGGTAGTTGACTTAAATCTATCTATATCAATATCTCTATTTATCTAAAGCTTATAAAATTAGAATGAAATCCAAAAATTGAAATATAGAAAGTGTCATGCTTTAAAATCCAGATAGAATTTTGGTAATTATTTATGCTTATTCACAGTTGTATTTTTGCCCTGCATCAAATAGCATTGTTAATTCCTTGATTGGAGGAGGAAAACAGTGATTTCTTTTGATCAGTTCGTGTCTCTGAATAAAACTTTTCCCCAAGTATAATAATTTTATGTACTTAATACATCTTTTAAAAATAGCAGAAGGCAAATTGATAGAACATCATCTTACATTAGACAAAAATAAAACATGTAGGAATCTAAAACAGAATAGCAATCAGTGTAATAAATCATGACCCATATTTTCTTTTGTCCCTAATCTTTCTAGTTCATTTAGAATTTTAATTTCTAAAACCACACACTCACCAATGACTTTGGCTATCTTACAGATTTAAAATAGTTCATAGTGATAAAGAACAATAAAAATAATACAATAAGAATAATAACATGATAACAACAGAAAGCAATTCAGTTAATGGACTATATCTTAATGACAGATTCACACATGTGCTTGATTTAATGTCTGTGAGAAGAGGCAGTTTATCCAATTGGACTATTTAATAATGTGCTTTGAGTATATTTGAATATATCTAAAACAACATCATTTGTGGATACTTGGTCATTAGTGACCGCTTGGAATACTATTATTAAATTGTCTGTTTTGTGTTTTCAAAATAACAATAAATGGAAGAGACTTTGGAGGTCTTCCAGTCTAACCCCCTGCCCAAGAAGGAAACCTGTACCATTTCAGACAAATGATTGTTCAAACTCCAGTGTTGGAGTACTCACAATTCCTGGAGACAAGTTGTTCCACTGATTAATTATTCTACCTGTGAGGAAATTTCTCCTTAGTTCTAAGTTGGTCCTCTCATTGGTTAGTTTCCATCCATTGCTTCTTGTTGTGCCTTTAGGTGCTTGACATCCTCTTCTTTGTGGTAGCCCCTTAGATATTGTAACACTGCTATATATTATGCCTAGTACTTTTTTTCATTAAACCAAACATAACCAATTCCTGCAACCAGGGGGTTGGATTCTACCATTTCGGACCGGTTCGGGAAAACTGGATGTTAAAGTTACAGCTGGTTTGCCAAACTGGTATTTCAACCAACCAGCTGGCCCCGCCCCTCCCACCCCGCCCCGCCCAGGAGTCTCAATGCGGCCCATTTTCGTTTTCTTTTTTTTTGTTTTGTAAACATTTTATTTGGGTTTTCACAAAACATAATATAAATAAAATATCATTTTTTGAGAATAGCATGATCCCGGGTTATCACTGCTCCATACAGACACAAACTCAATTTCATATTCATCTTTGTGTTCTATTCCATATGTTATTACTATTTTAACATTTTCTCCATAATTTTTCCCCTCCCTTAGTTTTGTCAACCTTGTTTTTAATTATCTCATACATATCTACATTCAATTATATATCTTTTTCTAAGTTTCAATGTCTTTCTAATCATTATATTTATACATCTGTCCTGTTTCAATTTCATATTTTCTTTTCTCATTAAACAAATTTTCCCCTGTAGTTACTGATTGGAGTATGTCACCTTTGTATCTTTTAATTTTGTCCATTCAACTCTTATTTAAACTTCAATTTATGCCTTTACAATTATAACATTCAATATAACACATAACTTTCAATCAAATTCTGCTTGGTACATTTTTAAAATATGCACTATGTTCTTAAAGAGAAAATATATATATAACAATAATAAATAAAATACTTATTCTATTCTAATTCAGCTCTATCATTGATGTTAATTACAATCTTTAACATCTTTAACATTTCTTTTCCATTGAATATCATACTTCCTTAGGAACATTTATAATATATCCATCATTTTTTTCCATAACTCTATGTCTTCTAAATAGGCTTATACATTTTCTATATCTTGTTTCTGTCCTTTATAACTTCTTTTCCTTTCCTAATTACCCCTCTTCTTCTCCTTCCCCCTTTTGACCCCTTGTCTCTCTAATTCTAATTCTCTCTTCTGTTTCTTCCTAATATTGTAATTATTTTTCAAGCTATTTTTTTCCAAATCTTAACTTTTCACTCTCTTTCCCCTCTTTCCTTTTTTCCCCCACATAAAATTACTTTGTCGTTAAAGATGGCTTCTTCTTTGTCCTGCCCTTCTTGTTCTACAAGTATTTCTTGTTGTTTCTCATAGTTCAAGATCTCCATTTCTAAAAATTGAAATATGAAGCCAAAAAACCTCTTCCTTCTTGTGCATCTTCTTTCTGTTTTTTAAGTTCCATTTTCAGTTCTTCCAAGAGTGATGCCATTTTAAACACTTTTAAACAACCACCCGATTTATTTTAGTCATTTAAATCCAATAACCAAAATCCAAAAATCACCAAGTAATCCAAATAATCCAAAGCTGTTTCTTCTTGCTTCTTTTTTCCACTTTCTCTTCCTGGGGTTCTATTATCTTGTTACAAAGTTTCAGTTAAAATGTAACTTTTAGGAATCTTATTGAAGTTTCACTGTAAATTCCTTTTATTTCCAGGCAGTCTCCTCCATTTTTCCAGATCCCGCCCTTTTATTTTTTCCTTTTCTCTCCTTTCCTTCTTTAAAAAGTTTTTTGAATATCTAAAAGTCTTTGTTATCTCTTTGACATTTTATTTTCAGCTTGAACGCCTATTGATGTCAAAGTGTTCTTTGTTTCTTACTTAGATCTCTTAGCTGTCAATATAAGGAAGGAAAGAAAAAAAAGCCATATCCTTTCCCTTCCCTCTCTCCTTTGCCACTTCAAAATCTTCTTTAGGAACAATGTTATTCTTTATAGTTCAAATTCCAGGGTACCTTATGTTATTGTTTTCTCAGTTCAACTCGGTCAACCAAAACTTTCTATTCTTATCTTCCTCCTACACATTCTTTTCCAGTCGCGTTCTTCTTTGAGGTGGCCATTTCTGACCACCACTGCAACCATCTTTGGGAAAGGGAGTAATGGCCAGCTGGGGAGGAGATATGTGGTTTTCCTTGACCCTGCTGGTGGTCTCCCCCCTCTTCACCACCTCTACGGGGTGGCTTTGCCCCAAATCCAGCTGGCTCAGGTGCTCTGGTGGCGAGCACGGATCAAAACCGTGCACAATTGCAGATTTCGGTCTGTTGCTAAAGAAGCTAAAACCGGAAGTCCAACACGGCCCATTTTCAATGAAGGTAAATGCAGGGTCTGCACAGAGGCTTTTGGAGGGGGGAAAATAGGCCTCTGAAAGTTCAGAAATGGGCCTGTTTCCAGCTTCCAGAGGGCCTCCAAAGCCTGGGAGAGACCACTTTTGCCCTCCCAGAGGCCCGAGTGAGGCCTCTGGACCTTTGTGGGGGGGTGAAAAATGGCCTTCCCAGAAAAACCAGAAGTCACAAAATGGATTTATTTCCAATGGGCCTCCAGAGGCCGGGAGAGGTTGTTTTTGCCCTCCAAGAGGCTCTGGAGATGCCTCTGGACCCTTGGGAAGGTAAAAATGGCCTTCCTGGAAAAACTGGAAGCTACAAATCAGGCCTGTTTTTGGCTTTCGGGGGCCTCCAGAGGCTGGAGGAGACTGTTTTTGCCCTTCCAGAGGCCCGGGGGAGCGCTCTGGACCCTAGGGAGGGCAAAAATGGCCTCCCTGAGCTCTGGAAGCCCACCGGAAGCTGGAAACAGGAAGCTCTGCTAGGCCCCACCCACCATGGCCACACCTACCAAGCAACCAGGCAGCGAACCGGTTGCTGGGGCATTTGATTCCCATACCTGTTTGCAACCATTCTTCATAAATGTTAGCCTCCATCCCCATCTTTTTTTGCTCTTTCCAGAGTCTCTACATTTTTTTTGTAACATGGTGATCAAAACTGGATGTAGTATTTCAAAAGTGGTCTTATTAAGGTTTTATAAAGTGGTACTGCACATTATGCAGTACCACATTTTGCTTCAGAGTTATGGACACAGAAACTTTAGAAATATTCACATATAATCATACCCATTGTAAAATCTACAATATAGTTTTAACCGGAGCACAGATTTGACTTTTCAGACAGCGAAGCAAACTGTTTCACATTCTGCATTATTTTGTCTTTTACATATTAACACAGTAACAATATTATTGTGGACACAAAACATATTTAATTTTTTTCAAATTGATGAAATGGTGTAGATCAAAAGACAGTGTAAACATGGAGCATATTTTTAAAAATATATGGGGTAACTAAGAAAGTCAGAAGAAAATCCTCTCTATTATGGCAATTTTTTTATTTGTCAAATTTACATGGTTACTTATCTCACACAAAGTGATTCTGAGTGTGTAGTGGAATCTACAGCTAGAGTTGAGGATGCAGTTAAGAGACTGCCAGCTTCAAATCCCTGCGGGGAAGGAACAGAGACCAGATTTCCTCCCGCCCCTCCAAAAAAAGCCTTCAAGTCCTTATCTGGTTCTTCCCAAGAGAGTACAGTTAATGTGGCAGGATTCTTGTAATAGGTGGGTAATAATAAAGAAACTTTTTTATTTTATTTTATTTTTATTTGTCAATTGCTTACAAGATAATAGGTATAAGTAAAAACATAGTTATGAATACATGGATACATATAAGAAAAAAAATAAATAAAAGAAACAATAGGACAGGGACGGTAGGCACGATGGTGCGCTTATGCACGCCCCCTACAGACCTCTTAGGAAAGGGGTGAGGTCAATAATAGGCAGTCTAAGGTTAAAGTTTTTGAGGTTTTGGGGAAAAACCAGAGTCAGGTAGAGTATTCCAGACATTGACCACTCTGTTGCTGAAGTTGTATTTCCTGCAATCAAGTTTGGTGTGATTAACCTTGAGTTTGTATCTATTGTTTGGTCTTGTGTTGTTATGGTTGAAACTGAAGTATTCATTGACTGGTAGGACATTGCAATGTATGATTTTATATACCATAGTTAGATCAGACCGAAGGCGGAGTAGTTCTAGGTTTTCTAGGTCTAGAATTTCAAATCTGGTGGCATAAGGTATTCTGCAATAAGTAGAGGAGCGGAGAACTCTTCTTGTGAAATATTTCTGGACTTTCTCAATTGTGCTAATATCAGATACGTAATGTGGGTTCCAGACTGATGAGCTGTATTCGAGTATGGGTCTAGCAAATGTTTTGTATGCTCTAGTTATTAGTGTAATATTACCAGAGAAAAAGCTACGTAAGATTAGGTTAACAACTCTTAACGCTATGTAG
This sequence comes from Notechis scutatus, assembly GCF_049901735.1. NCBI lineage: Eukaryota > Metazoa > Chordata > Lepidosauria > Squamata > Elapidae > Notechis > Notechis scutatus. Next base: position 149,525,606 of record NC_142012.1, on the reverse strand, counting down.
TTACAGTGGGCTCTAGCACTTAGGTCATTTGAGATGAGTACTCCAAGATCCTTGACAGAGTTTGGATCATGAACAAGGTCTTGACTATTCAGCCTGTATTTTATTTTCTGATTTTTTTTTGCCAATATGTAGGACAGAGCATTTATTTGTTGAGATTTGAAGTTGCCATTTGTTTGACCATTCTGATACATAGTCAAGGTCTTTTTGAAGGATAGCAGTATTGTCTGTAGTGTTGAATAGCTTTACATCATCAGCGAAGAGAACACAGTTGCTCTTAATATGATCACAGAGGTCATTTATGTAGAGTATGAAAAGAGTTGGTCCAAGAACACTGCCTTGGGGGACACCACTGTTGACAGGTACTGAATTTGATAGGACGCTCCCAATTTTGACCATTTGTTGTCTGTTTGACAGGAATGCTTCTATCCAGTTATGCAGGTGTCCAAAGATACTGTAAGATTTTAGTTTTAGGAGTAGTTTGTCATATACCACTGAATCAAAGACTTTACAGATGTCTATGTAGATTGCTTCTATTGCTTTGCCCTGATCGAGTTGTGTAGTCCATATGTTTTTGCAGTGTAAGAGTTGCAGATTACATGATAGTTTTTTCCTAAAACCCAATTGTTTATTAGAGAGTAGGTTGTTTGTTTCTAAGTGGAGGTTAATAATTGATTTCATGACTTTACAGGTGATGCAGCATAAAGAGATTGGTCTGTAATTTTCAACTAGGCTGGGGTCTCCCTTTTTGAAGATGGGAATGACCGTGGCTTGTGACTATAGTTTTGGAAAGGAGCTGGTCCTGAAAGATTTTTCAAAGATTATGCTTAGAGGTTGAGCTATGGCAGTGGGTAGCTTTGTTAAGAAGTAAGCACATATTCCGTCCGGTCCAATAGATAGAGATGGTTTTAGATTGCGTAGTGCTTTTTCAACATTGTCTACTATAAAAATCAATATGTATTAGATCATTGTAGTTGTCTGTGGTTCGACTTGGAAATACTGGGCATGATCCATTGCTGTTTACAAATACTGAGCCAAAGAATGTGTTAAAGAAGTTGGCTTTAATAGTGTCGTCATAGCAGTCTTTACCATTAGATCCTTTCAGGGGTGGGATGGACCTTAAGTCTTTTAGTTTGTTGTTTACAAAATTGTAGAAAGCATGGGTGGAATTGGTGTGTAGAAGGTTTTCTTCTTGTTTAATGTGATAATTTGTGCATTCAGTTTTTTATCTGGTGGCGTAAATTTTTGTATCAGCTTTTGAAGTTGGCAACATGACCAGATTTGTTTTCTGCCAAAGTGATTTCTTTTTGGATTGAAGCTTCCTTATTGTTTTGGGTAATTGTTTTTTTTTTTTTCTGGTTTTGGGAGTTGTTAATGGTACATATAGTTTGATGACTCTTTTGACTTCAAGTAAAAATATGTTGTAATGGTCTTCTATAGTATTTTATCCAGAGAATAGAAATTGCCAATCAAGGGATGAGAGATTGTTGATTATAAGATCATAGTTGCCTTTTTTGAAGTTATAATTGGGGATTTTGTCGTAATGATGATTTTTGTGTGGATGTATGTTGAGACAAAAGTCAATCATGTTGTGGTCACTGTTGGAAAAGGGTTCTTTAATTTGTATTCCGTAAATTGAATTCAAACTATTGCAGAAGATGAGATCGAGGCAGTTGTCTGATCAGTCAGGGTCTCATCCTGATTCCTTGTGTCTGACTTGTGGCATACAATAAAACCAGAAATTAAACAGTTCAATGTAATAAAGTGGCTTTGAACTGTTGGATGCATTGAGATGCTGTCACATACTAACATTAAAAAAAAGTCCACGCTCAATTATTCTCTGGAACAAACATAATCTCCTCTTAACTAATTGCAATTTGGAATTTCAGCTTATTGGCATCCTTTAGTCTCAAAAGACTATGGTATCGTGGTCTGAAAAGAGGTCTTAAAACAGCATCTAGTGTGGTTAAAAAGGCCAATTCGAGAGTGGCAATCCCTTCCACACTGAGGAAGATACAGTCTGTCCCTTGTCCAGCCCCCAGATTTCACTGGTTCTGGGACTGCCTCTTTGCCTCAGCCTGCTGAATGAGTGAGTGTCTCTTTGAATTGGAGAAGGACATGTTGAGTTTCAGCTTATATATTTCAATTTATATATCCACATATCAAACATTGTCCTGTGTAGAGAATAGGAGAACGTTCAATGTTACAGGACAAAGTATTGTTGCAGCTATCCTTATCCTTGCACTATCTAGTAGTGCAATTCTCTTTCAGATAAGGAACTTTTACACACTACAGCCATACATGTGACAGAGTTCACTATCTACATCCCCTAGGACCATTTACATACTGGGCTAATAAGAGATAAGTCGATATGTGATTTGCTTGTTTTGTGTCTTCAGCCAGTAAACTCTGTAAAACCAAAGTTTGTGGATTAATTCATAATTTGAATTCAGCCAGTTTTGCATTAAGAGAATAGAATGGAGTAGTGATAGATGTGTGATCTCGAATCTCTCTAGGATCTCACTACTTTTGCAATCTCAGACTTACAAGGCTCAGTATTTAGAGGAATCCTCATTTAAATTTTCTAAAGATGTTGCAATAGCCAGTTGATAGAAGGTATGACAAAATAACTTCTTTCAACATTTAAGAATATCCAGACACTAAAAATGTATATTGGATTGGCTATATTGATCACTGGAGTTAATATCAATTCTGGTACTAAATTCAATTCCATGGATTTCTAAATGACACTATCACTTATTAAGCTGGTATTCATATTCATGGTTTTAAATTTGTCTGCATTCATAACTGTTCATACTTCCTTTCCTTCATTGATTTTCACCTTGTTTTCCTAATTATTGTATGTTTGCATGGATGTACAGTCTATAAGATCTAGTTCCCTCGGTTCTTTTGGGCGGGTGAAAAAACATTATATTATTTATGATTCATTGAAGATGAGCAAGGAAATAAAGATAGAGCAGACTATTTCTGGTAAAGGTTTTTTTTTTTTTTTTGCATGCGTTCATCCATAGAAACACCCCATTTTGTATTGATTTTATGTATTATTAAAAAACAAATCTTGAACTAAATCACACATTTGAAATGATTTTTTCTTTCAAATTACGCATATCCAAGCATATTTAATATATTTTTGAGCTGCAAACTGAATCACACCTTTTGAAGATGTGCAAATCTGATTTTCATCTGTGCAGAACTACACTTGGAGTGCATCTGCCACACATATTTTGTAATAAATAATTCTGATCTGTATCTCATTTTAAATGTTTTTTCATTTCATTTCAATTTTTGAAATTGGAAGAAAGCTACTGAGTCAAAAGTCACTGTCCATGCATGTATTGATTGAATGTTTACGAATATATAGCTTAACACTTCAGAAATATTCTTATATGCTTACACTTTACTTTCTTCTAAGTTGACTGGCGGTGGAATTTCCCAGGCTTATAGTTCTGGGGGGATTTCAACCTGCTTTCTCTGGGGGCAGGAGCAGAGGTATATTTCTTAAGTTTTTGCAGGTATTTATATGTATCGTATTCAGCTTTGTTCGGGTGTTTTCCCATGTCATTGTGGTTGTGCTTTTGGAGTTGTAGCGACATTTCAGCAGAATCTCATCTGCCATCGAACAACGAACACAATACGCAAGCCTGATGATGGCAGATGAGATTCTGCCGAAACGTTGCTACAACTTTAAAAGCACAACTATAATGACGTGGGAAAATACCCGAACAAAGCTGAATACCATACATGTAAGTACCCATGAAAACTTAAGAAAACAAATAGATAGATAGATAGATAGATAGATAGATAGATAGATAGATAGAGAGAGAGAGAGAGAGAGAGAGAGAGATACACTGCTCAAAAAAAAATAAAGGGAACACAAAAATAAGACATCCTAGATCTGAATGAATGAAATATTTTTATTAAATACTTTGCTCATTACATAGTTGAATGTGCTGACAACAAAATCACACAAAAATTATCAATGGAAATCAAATTTAGCAACCCATGGAGGTCTGGATTTGGAATTACACTCAAAATTAAAGTGGATGTAATGTCCTTAAAACAAGTCAAAATGAGGCTCAGTGGTGTGTGTGGCCTCCATGTGCCTGTATGACTTCCCTACAACATCTGGGCATGCTCCTGATGAGGTGGCGGATGGTCTCCTGAGGAATCTCCTCCCACACCTGGACTAAAGCAACCCCCAACTCCTGGACAGTCTGTGGTGCAAAGTGACGTTGGTGGATAGAGCAAGACATGATGTCCCAGATGTGCTCAATTGGATTCAGGTCTGGGGAACAGGCGGGCCAGTCCATAGCATCAATGCCTTTGTCTTGCAGGAACTGCTCACACACTCCAGCCACATGAGGTCTAGCATTGTCTTGAATGAAGAGAAACCCAGGGCCAACTGCACCAGCATATGGTCTCACAAGGGGTTTGGGGATCTAATCTCGGTAGCCTCGGTACCTCGGTACCTACCTAATGGCAGTCAGGCTACCTCTGGCGAACACATGGAGGGCTGTGCGGCCCCCTAAAGAAATGCCACCCCACACCATTACTAACCCACTGCCAAACCGGTCATGCTGGAGGATGTTGCAGGCAGCAGAACATTCTCCACGGCGTCTCCAGACCCTGTCACGACTGTCACATATGCTCAGTGTGAACCTGCTTTCATCTGTGAAGAGCACAGGGTGCCAGTGGCGAATTTGCCAATCTTGGTGTTTTCTGGCAAATGCCAAACGTCCTGCACAGTGTTGGGCTGTAAGCACAACCCCCACCTGTGGACGTCAGGCCCTCATACCACCCTCATGGAGTCTGTTTCTGACCATTTGAGCAGCCACATGCACATTTGTGGCCCACTGGAGGTCATTTTGCAGGGCTCTGGCAGTGCTACTCCTCTCCCTCCTTGCACAAAGGTGGAGTAGCGGTCCTGATGCTGGGTTGTTGCCCTCCTACAGCCTCCTCCATGTCTCCTGATGTACTGGCCTCTCTCCTGGTAGCACTTCCATGCTCTGGACACTATGCTGACAGACACAGCAAACCTTCTTGCAACAGCTCGCATTGATGTGCCATCCTGGATGAGCTGCACTACCTGAGCCACTTGTGTGGGTTGTAGACTCCATCTCATGCTACCACTAGAGTAAAAGCATTGCCAGCATTCAAAAGTGACCAAACCATCAGCCAGAAAGCATAGAAACTGAGAAGTGGACTGTGGTTACCACCTGCAGAACCTCTCCTTTATTGGGATGTCTTGCTAACTGCCTATGCTTTCCACCTGTTGTCTATTCCATTTGCACAATAGCATGTGAAACTGATTGTCAATCAGTGTTGCTACCTAAATGGACAGTTTGATTTAACAGAAGTATGATTGACTTGGAGTTACATTGTATTGTTTAAGTGTTCCCTTTATTTTTTTGAGCAGTGTATATATGTAGGTCTAGGTGTGTTCAGGTCTTTCCCGTGTAAGATTAAGAGTATCTTAATCTTAAGAGTAAAACGCAGTCAGAAAAGAAGAAAATACTTCCTCCCTCTTCCAGCACCTTAAAGCCATAGGACATGAAATTAATTTCGAAGGAACCAAATTAATATCCAACACTGAACACTCCAGCAAAAGAATAATCAGGGAAGCCATCGAGATAGAGAAACACCCCCCTAACATGAATAGACAGGACAATACCTCCCACCTACCAGACATCTGGAAGCTAGCCCTCACCAACAAATGAGTCCCAGCCACGAAAACCAACATCAGACCTGAAACAACATGGGACACCACCACCAATCCCCCTCATCAGACCCAGGCCCAAGCCCATCCTGTAAATGAAGGACAACCACCATCCAGAAAACAGACCATGGCTGCTTCGCCAGCTGTTGCACCCCCCAACCCCAAAACCAAACAAGCTGACACATGCCAAGAACACAGACCCAGACCCCAAACTCGAAGCCAGACCAAAACCAGAATGCTACATCACAGCCACCCACTCAGGATATCACATCAGAAAACTCTGGAAATTACACCACAAGAACTCAAGAAGTTGCAACACAGCAAATGACCCAGGATATCACAGCACAAGACCAAGGATACTACAGCAATAAGTCTCACAAGGTCATCACACAAACCATTACCCAAGCCATTACTACACAGGAGGCTAATGGAAAAGAGATCAAAACACAAACGACCCAGGAGATTACAACTCAGGACCCAGGATACCACAACAAAAGAACTCAGAAGCCCATCACACAGCCCATTACCCAAGCCATTAAAACACGAGAGGCTAATGGAAAAAAGATCACTACAAAAGAAACGACCCAGAGATTACAGCACAAGATCCAGGATATCTCCACAACAAAACTCACAAGGCCATCACACAGCCCATTATACCAACATCAACTCCATCAACCAATCAAGAGGCAGAAGCGCAGCCAACCAGCCCAGCACACCAGCCCCCACCACCAGTATTTACAGAGAGATGGCAGCTCCAATCACACACTGCTTGCACTGGCACGAAGCCGAAAGCACCAGCCTGAGGATGGCGAGTGGGATCTCACCGAACGTCGCCAAGATACTCTTAATCTTACATGGGAAAAGACCCGAACACACCTAGACCTACATGTGTGTGTGTGTGTGTGTGTGTGTGTGTGTGTGTGTGTGTGTGTGGTAGCTTGTTTAAATGTCAGCAATATTTGTTTGCTTCCAAACAAAGACTTAGAATAACTTTATTGTCACTTTGAGACAGTGGTTAGAGTACCGTATTGCAGGCTACTTCTGCTGCCTGCCATGCCTGCAATTTGGCAGTTCAAATCTCACCAGGCTCAAGGTTGACTCAGACTTCCATCCCTCTGAGGTGGGTAAAATGTGGACCCAGATAGTTGGGAGCAATATGCTGACTCTGTAAACTGTTAGAGAGGGCTATAAAGTACTGTAAAGTGGTATATAAGTCTAAATGCTATTGCTATTCAATGTACACTAATCAGCATACATTAAAATGAAATGTCATTGCATACAGCTCTCAAAGGATCTCCACCTCCAAAAAGTCACTTATCAGGTATTCAGCTGCTTATAGATTCACCTATTGGCACTTACAGCATAAATAAATTAAGATACGTCTTCTTGTGACTGGGAGCTGAAGTTTGGATTGTTCATTGACAACTGTAATAAAGTTCCTGGTAGATACAGGAATGTTTCAGCAATTTCAGTTTGGGCCCTGTTACAAGTTTTATTAGTCTTTCCCAGAGACTGTTGCTTAACCCAATCTGTCTCATGAACTTTGATTAAATTTTTTTTTAGTATGCTCACAAGCACAAGCTTCAAAGTGATTCTTCAGTGAGTTCCAGTTTTCATTAGTACAAGCTAACTGCCTAAAAACTCATTCTTAGTTGCTCATTTGGTTGAATCATCCTTTTGCCTTTTCTTTTCCCAATCTGGTCTTTGGTTTATCTTGTAGTTTATTTATGAGAGGAGTTAGACAGAATCAGATGGGGAGACTGGGAGGGATGTAAAACCCTCAATCAGACTATCCTTCCAAAGGCCATAAATCTGTTAGAAAGTGAGTAAAACTAGAAGCAAAATCATTTTACTTATACTTTCTGGGGGGTAGAAAGATTTCCCCAATTCTCAACTGTTTAAGATGAGTTACAGGATAATTGGAGTCCAGAACTGGCTTCATGATAATTTGTCCTTTTCTCCATATTATGTAGCTTTTAATTTCTTTTCCTCTTCTTCCTTTCTGCCTTGCCTACTGCCTTTCTGTTTTATTTCTTCCACCAGAAGACTAGCAGTTCTTCTGATAATTAATATAACCTTCAGTGTTATCATATAAATAACACTTAATTGCAGAAGGCAGAAAGCACATAAAAGTTAACTGATTACCATCTTCATTTCTTTTGGATTTTAATGCTAATAAAATGGTATGACCTGTAAAATGCTCTAAAGTTGGAAAGAATGGAGTGCACAAGTTAGTTATATTAAACTATGCATCAGAAGTGAATGTATTAAATTAACTAATACATGAGAAGAAGAGAAAAATCTGAAAATCGTCATATGGATTTCTCAGCTTATTTTAAATACTTAAATGAAAAAGGAAGAAAATAAAGTGGAATTATATGGCAATAATGTTGACATTGAATGAACTGGTCATGTATGAAGAATTAGGACCAAACAGAAGATCTAATTAAGATGATTTAAGCAGGCTCAAAGTCATTCAATTATATTTTTATAATTAAAGCTGAACTTGAATTTGAGTTCCCAATTCTCCTATCTTTCCTGTTATACAACAGTACAGTTTAATACATAAAATTCTTAGGCTGAATATTTATGAACTTATAGAACTAGATAGATGATCATTAGATATATTAGATTGATCGATCATTTGAGGATAGATATAGATGATAGATAGATTAGACAGATAGATTAGATAGACAGATTAGATAGATGATAGATAGATAGATAGATAGATAGATAGATAGATAGATAGATAGATAGATAGATAGATGATAGGGAGGGAGAGAGGGAGGGAGGGGAGGGAGAGAGAGAGATGGAATTTACTTCCACTTTGTGTTTTAAATTTACCATACAGTATATAATCAATTTAAACATGACAATTTATATTCTACTTTTTCTCTGAAAATTCAGTGGTTTTCATACATCTCATTTCATTTCAACACTATTCTCCGAGATAGGTTGGGGTAATAGTGACTTGTTAAAAGTCACTGAATGATCTCAGAGCTCAACTGGTGGCTTATTACTTAAACTATACAAATTCTTCTCAAATTCACAAGGCAAATAAGCTTAAATCACACATCTGAAACAGAATAGGATCCTTGAGATGACTTTCTGCCTTTGGTTTGTATTATGACTTATACCTTCTTCGCTATCTCTCAATCAGGTCTGCAAGCTTTGCAGATGAGTAGATTTTAACTTCCAGAATTGTCAGCAATAACCATCCTGGCTGAAAAGATATTTCACACATTTAAAGGATACTTGGTATAGAAAATTAGAATTTTTAAAGACATAGTAATTTATAATTCCTCTGTGGAAAATGTCCATGAACCATGCACCTTACCTATACCTATGTGATTTTCCTTGAGGTATGTCAACACTAGTTAAGTAAATTGCTCCAAAATTTTCAACTTGCCCACAGGAGTGTTGTATTCCATAGCAACCATAGACTAGTACTAATTAAAACAAAACAAACAAACAAAAACAGATTTGAAATGAAGAGAAATTCAGGAGAGCTTTCAGGATAAAAAAATAGCTCTGCTAGGAACACCTGTCACATAACAGAGAGGATATTATTAATCTGCTTCTGTAGGGTTTGCATAGATCAACAAAAAACAGTCTCAGTAATCCAATCCTCTTAAATTCATTTGTGTATATAGACATTCATTTAATGAGCAGAAAATAGTTATATCCTAGTGCAGGATTACTTGTGCTGAATGGAGCACATTTGTTTTCATGCTGCTACACATGACTTACAGGCTAGTCCTAAGTTAAAAGGTGATCAAAGGCATATTAAGGGCCAGTGATGTTTGTCACAGCCATTTTTATAAGATCACTATGTATTAATGTATATTAACAGGAGAATAGGTGTTTTTTGCCACAAAATACTATAATACAAACTGATTAACTGTGCTTTTTAAATTTCTTTTTCCTGCCTATTTGCTTTTATCTTTTTTTCAATATTAATTTAAATTGATTGTTTTAATAGTTTTGATCATTTTTAGGCAGTCGTTGAATTCAGTGACTATACAACTATGATTAAATAAATCAGTAAATAACATTTTCACCAACTTCAGCTAGATGAATTTGAAGTAATAAATACAAAATGGAGACTCATTCCCTTTTGCTTTTTTCAATACATGCATCTAAAATGTTTCTCTGTTTATTTTCTTCTTTTCTCTTTTATGCTAATAATAGGCACTGGACCAAATGTATCTCTGATATTTTTATGACATTAATGAAATTAAATCATAATTAAACATGACCAGCATGTTTAATTTCAGACTGGCACATTAAACTACTAGAGAATGTTTAAGTTCTTAATTAGCAACATGTCACATGGGACTAAATTACACACTCTAATAAGTAATGCCCAAATATTGACATATGAGAGGGATGGGAGTTATATAAACAATGAAATCACTCATGCACTCTTAAAAGTTGAAATAATGCAACTTGAATAATGCAATTTGTTTTTGCATTAATTAATACCTTAAATGTTTATATTCATATTCATTCATGACTATGATTCTAGATTTACTTTAATGGAGAACATGGAATTTATTTATTATTTATACTGCATATCCACTGTAGATTTTGCAATGAATTTGGGCATTGATTCATTTATTTTAGACCCCAATAGACAGATTTCTCCAACTTTCATTAAATATTGCCATAATATTTGAGATCTGATAAGCTACAAGCATATTGTTGTTGGATGTGTTTTCTACATTCCTTTTATTGCTTTTCTTTAAAGGGACTATATATCTTTATTCAACTGCTTCATAGATTTCACTCACATATACAATAGCATAGAATAGCACATCAAAACTCAAAGAAACATTAATAAATAAAACAGTCCAGGAACAGCAAAAGAGTTCCATAAGGCTAAAATTTATATATCATCCTGATAACTAACCAAGTTTTATATTAACTGTGTGGTTCTTGAATATTTCCTATTTAAGAAGCAGCTCAAGAATTACCAAGGAAAGAACTTTCTGGAATATTTGCATTTTAAGCCATGCAGATCTTAAAAATTCAATACATGCAGTATCTTTGAATTTGGTTATGTTGATAATTGCCTTTGCTATTTAGTATTGATATCCATTCTACTTACCCACACTACAATAATTATATCCCACTACTTATCAAGTAGAATCATCTTATTGCTAAAACATGGAGAACTAAGAGAAATTTTTATTTGCCAGTTCCCATATCAAAGACAATTAATGCAAAAAACTACTACACATCCACAACCAGAAAGGATTTTGCTAATACAGAGACTGCCAACCCACTGATCGTAGCCATGTAGTTTCCAAGCATTTTTATGAATTTCATCTCCTGTCTTTGAATTTTCTATCCAAAATTAAAGATAAGATTAGTGGCTAGTAATCAGGTATAAATTCCATAATTAGCTTTTAGGCAAGACAATTTAAGAGGACATAGATGACTGCAATTTCTCTGGAAGGAAGTTTCTTTTCTCTAACAAGAAAAAAAAGAAAGGAAAGCAAAGGAAAGGAAAGAGAAAAGAGGAAAGAAAAGAAAAGGTATTGGGAGCAAAAGTGCTCCTGTGGGGGCCTTGATGTTTTCTGAGCTTGGTTGTTTTCTAGCAAAAATTTCATTATCCAAACTTGGTAACAGCATAAGTGTGCTTGTGCTGTTACCTAGTCTGGGTAATGAAACGTTCGCATGAAAACAATGAAGGTTCAGAGAGCACCAAGGACCTTTCATTTCAACCCTAATCTACAATATTCTCCTTTAAATATGCTCCTGTACTCCACATTGCAAAGAACACTCTTTGCTTTGAAGGTATCTTCAGCTTCAATGACTATTCAGGAGCTATAGTGGGTCAGTGGTTAGAGTATAATATTGGACTCTTCCCACTGTCAGAAGTTTGATCTTGTCCAGCTCAAGGTTGACTCAGCCTTTCATCCTTCCGAGGTTGATAAAATGAAGACTCAAATTGTTGGGGGCAATACACTGACTCTTTAACCGCTTAGAAAGGGCAGTAAAGCACAGTGAAGTGATATATAAGTCTAACTGTTGGTGTTATCACTATTGCTATTTAATTTAGCCCTAATACATGAATAAAGAATGAAAAGCCTCTTAAGAGGTTAATCCACATTTAGCACATTCCAGAGGCATTGCATATGGGTGAGACATAACAAGTCTCAGTCTTTTCAAATATCCTAAGAAGAACTGTATTCCTATTAAAATTATGACCATCTGAAAATTTATGTAGTGTGCACTTCTATTCATACCATAGGTCTGCATATATTTTGTATTTTTGTACAGAAATTACTTGCAATGTGGATTTTGTCTGATCTCTGAGACACGACTGCAAACTTCCATCTGTCGTAGTGGTTTAATGTAGTGGGAGAAAGGATAATAGGATAACATCCAAGTCAGAGGTGGTATTCAACCGGTTCGCACCTCTTTGGGAGAACCGGTAGCGGTGATTTGGCGTGGGTCGCAGAACTGATAGTGATCCCTAGCTGGCCATGCACCCAAACCGGGTTGCCTGGTCGCCTGGTTGCCTGCTTGTCCCGGTTGCTCTCCTAGCTTTCCCAACCACATGGTGGCTATGGCGCAGCTCAGATGGATGTCCCAGGGCATGCAGCTGCTACACATGCAGTATGCCCCAGAACATCTGCCTGCCTGCCTGCCCTCCCAGAGCACATTTTCTGCCTTCTTCTGGCTGACGTGCCTCTTCCAGCCCAGCCCCCCTTGGGCTGGCTGAGCCGGGAGCCGCCATTCCCAGGCTTGTACTCTCTCGTGCTTGGTTGACACCTCTTTACCTTGCCTAAAGCGGCTGGTCCTCCTGCCCCTCACCCTCCCCTCCCTCACCTGGCCTGAGAAGGTAAGGGTGATGGCAGGGGATAGCAAAGCAGCCGGGTCCCTATCTTCCCCTCTCTCCTCCCCACTCTATGTGTGTGTGTGTGTGTGTGTGTCCCTCAAAGCCGCGGCTGGGCTTTCCTTGGTGCTCTTTGCTATTTTCATTTCTTCTTTTTGGAATCCAGACTGGCTGAACAAGGATTGCCAGCCTGGCTGGAAGCATCTCTTTGGGCAACCCATCTGCCCCTCCCACTCCCCCTCATCTCGCAACTGACAGCCATGGCAGGGCCAGGAGGATGGCATGCACACCCGAGGAGGAGAAGGAGGAGGAGAAGGATCACCTGAAGGGATGCTTCCAGTGCGGCTGGTGATCCTTGTTCAGCCAGTCTTGATTCCAAAAAGAAGAAATGAAAGTAGCGAAGAGTACTTGGTCAGCTGTGGCTTTGAGAGATAGAGGGAAAAGAGGGAAAAAGAGAAAAAGAGGGAATGAGAGAGGAAGGTAGAAGGACAAGAAAGAAAAGAAAGAGAAAAGAGAAAGAAAAGAGAAAGCTACTGAAATGGGAAGCATGCCTCTGCCTGCATAACTAGAGGGAGACCCAGTTCCACGGGTTAATTGTTCTCACTGTCAGGAAATTTCTCCTTAGTTTTAGGTTGCTTCTTCTTTGTTCAGTTTTGATCCATTGCTTCTTGTTTTGCCTTCTGCTGCTTTGAAAAATACATTGCCCCTCCCTTCTTTGTGGCAACCCCTCAAAACCCTGTTTTGTGACTTGCCTATCACACCCTTGGACAAAGCATGTGAGCCATTTCCTCCTTTCAGTGGTCCATAAAAGTACATCTATAGTATGTGGATGCAGATAATAAAGTCGAAAAACGGTGAATTTGTTTACAGAACTATAGATACATTGAGGCTGGGGATAACAAGGAGTGGCTGGGAGGGGAGGGACTAGGCAAAACGCCCCTTGACATGAGTGAGTCGGGTTGGCCATGCCCACCCAGCCACATGACCACCAAGTCACGCCCACCCAGTCACATGATCATCAATCCATGCCCACCCAGTCACATGACCACCAAGCCATGCCCACCAAATAAGCCACGCCCACAGAATCGGTAATAATTTTTTTTTAATTCCACCACTGATCCAAGTGCTGTAAAAGAGAGAAAACAAACAGGTTCTGGTAGTGATTAGATTTAATGAGGTGAGACAAGTAAGGTTTGGATAATAAATATATCAATTTTCAGAATTGACTAAAAGTGTTACCTTGGTTAATAGGGAAATTCACATTTCTGCCAATTCTTAGAATTTCATTTTGGAGGTTCTTTCCCATGTGTTTTTCATCAGGCAGCTAGTCAAGTCTTTCACATGGTTTCTGTGACCTTGCACGTTATTTTTTTCCCCACCCATGCCACTCCGTTTATCTTTTCCCTTATTCTAACAAATTATATAAGCTGTGATTCTTGAAACAAGAACTGGTTTTAAAATGGTTCACTGACAAGAAAATTACCTGCTGAAAGTTGGTCTCTGCTGCTAGGATTTGAGATAGGGATAATAGCAATAGCACTTAGACTTGTATACCACTTCACAGTGCTTTACAACCCTCTCTAAGCAGTTTATAGAGTCAGTATACTGCCCTCAACAATCTGTATCCTCATTTTAGTGACCTTGGAAGGATGGAAGTCTGAGTCAACCTTGAGCCAGTGAGACTCAAACTGCTAAACTGCTTAAAACCAGTAAAAGATAAAGATGGTGTGATGAAGCAAGAAAATATCATTCTCCTTCACCAAAGGCTTGCATGAAGGATCAGTCTTCTAAACTAGACCAGAATGGAGGTGGCATTCTTATATCAAGGGGAACCGCATTTGGAGGCCAGGCACTACAAAAGAAAATTGTGGGTCCCAATAGATGACATTGTTTACTCAAAGGGACCTGAAACCCACCACACCTGCAGGATCAAGTCAGTAAAGAAACTGCTATTAGAAACGTGTGATGCATCTAGTACCCAAACTCTATGTTATGTATGGCTTTATAGACAGTAACTAGTTACCTTCAATCACAACTGGAAGCAAACTGCCAACCAGGTCCATTCATGTTACTTTGGCACACTGAGGCATGTTCATTACTGCTTACATCACTGCATTCTGAACCAAAGTGGTGGCCATTGTATACTTCTAGAACATTTTTTTAGAATATTTAATTTACCAATCTGCCTTAATTTTGAATTATTCTGTATAATCAAGTTCATGCCAACTCTTAGCAAGCACGTAGGTAGATTTTCCTTTTGGAGGATCTGTTCCCAGCCTGTTCCTTCAAATCTTTGAAGAGTGGAGTCATAACTATCCATTGCAAGCATAATTGAGTCTACCCTTGTTGCTGGACATCCTCTTCCTCTCTTTCTTTTCACCTTTCCAAGCATGGTAGCCTTCTCCAGAGACTAGCTCTTTCCCTCTTTCCCTAAATTATAATAATTTGAATTTGGCTGTTTCTATCTTCAGTGAGAATTCCAGAGTGATCTGCTTGAAGATCTATTTGTTTTCATGGCGCTCTATGATATTTTCAGAAACCTTCTTCAACACAAAAATTGATCAGTATTAATCATCTTTTTATTCTGCTTGAACATCAATTTTTTGCTTCTATACATTGCCACAGGAAATACTATGGACTGTGTCATTCTGCACCTTAGACATATTCCAGCTTCTAATATATTTTCCAAAGACTTCATTGATATTCTATTGCTACTCTCCATATTTTTTGGCTGATGATTTCTTTATTTTGATAGCTGATTCTAAAATACAGAAGCTAACCACAGCACTTCCATGTCTTCATTTTCAATTTGAAATCTGTGGTAGTTGTCCTGTTGTGATTAACTTTATCTTTTTTATATTTAATTTTAGCAATTTAATCTTAAAATAATGGATGAAAACTGAACAAAGAAATTCAACCTGGAAATAAGGAGAAAGTATCTGACAGTGAAAGCAATCAACCAATGGAATAGCTTGCCTTTGGAAGTTGTGGGAGCTTCATCACTGGAGGCTTTCAAGAAGAGACTGGATTGCCATCTGTCAGAATTGATGTAAGGTGTCCTGCTTAGTTGTAGAGTTGGACAAGATGACCTACAAAGTCCCTTCCAACTCTGTTAATCTGTTAGTGCCATACTCTTATCCAACACTTTCAAACACCCTTTCAGAGCTCTGTATAGACATTTTGTTTACTATCATTGGATATTTAGTTCCTGCTTCTTACTACACCCCAAACCTAGTTATAGAATTAATCCTCTGGTATGTGTGTTTTTTTTTTAATGTCTTTGAGTCAAATTTAACTCTTGGTGAGCACCTGGACCAGTCTCTGCAGGTGTTTTTTTTTTTGTAAGATTTCCAAAGTGGTTTGCCACTGCTTGCTTTCTAAGGTTGAGAAAGTGTGACTGGCACAAGGTCACCCAGATGGCTTTATATTTAGGGCAGGAGTAGAACTCATGGTCTCCTGGTTTCTAGCCTGATGTCTTAACAGCTAAACCAAAATGGCTCTTGCAGTATTAATTGTGCCGTACTAGGAATAAATCTGAATTGGTTTTCAGATTTTGTGCTGTTGAACAAGGAAAGGTTAAATGGGAATGAATGCAATGTAAGAAGATAAGATAAGAAGATAAGAAGATAAGAAGAACTTTATTGTCATTGTACAAGTACAACGAAACTGTGGATGCACATAATCTATGCTAGATTATGTGCATCCACAGTTTTGTTGTACTTGTACAATGACAATAAAGTTCTTTGCTAGAAGAATAGAGAAGAAGAAGTTCTTCTATGCTAGATTATGTGCCAGAAAGATGGGGAAAGCATGTCTATGGAGATTCTCAGTCATACAGTTCATAGTTGTCAAGCAATAGGAAAAGCATGTCATCATCTCTGTTAAATATGATCATAATGTATCTGGATTATTTCTAATGTGATTCATTGATTTAGTTTGGATTTTCAGTTTAATTGGACAACTCAGACTGACTCTCCAGATTTATTTGGCTCAGTTTGAACCAGGATATCGAATCTGATGACTAAATTCAACTTTCCAGTAAGAATTGGAGCTACATACAACCCTGAAAGAAATCTACATTATTTTCACCCCACATTTTTAAGAGAAATGTGAGGGTTTGTGGTCTAGACTTTTGCCTACATAGACCCATTCTGGGTTATGTATTGCCTGCTTATTGCATACGTTTAATAGAACCATTCAATCAATGATATATTTTCATATAAAAAGAGGTCACTTCACTTTCCCAACAATCATATCATTTGGTTGCATCATTCTATGTTGAACATTATGCTAGAAGTTATTCAGATTGATGGACTGGTAAATGACAAAGTGCTAATCCCCACTAAATTTTTAAAATATACACAGCTGCTTTGAGCAAGCATTCTAGCTGCCAATTATGTTCTAATATTCACTCTTTACTTGTTGAAGTTGAGTTACCACCTTATCTGCCAAAGTCTCCGTATATTAAAAAAAAAAACCACAAGTATTCTATTAATTAAAGAGCCAGTAGAAAAAATTGAAGATTAAAGTAATTTCTCATGTGGGGAAAAAAAATACCTTGCCATTTTAAATTTATCTTCCCATACAGGTAGCTCTCAACGTATAACTAGTCTCATAGCAGTTGCTCAAAGTTAGAATGGATCTCCCCAAGACTACTTTACAACCTGGTTCCAAAGTTCCAACATCTAATCACGTGACCATGTTTCAGGCATTTAGCAACCAGCTTACATTTATGGCTGTTTGCAGGGTCCTGTAATCATGCGACTACCGTATGTTTTGCAACATTTATTTCCAAAATGGGTATTTGATTCTGATTTTTGATAAAACGATTCTATAGCAAATAATTGGCATTTGTTATCAAACATATGTTATCCTAACAGGTCATAAATTCAGGTGGGTTATGTGACTATCTACCTAATGAGCATTAGAAGCATGATAGATAGATCCATTATGGTTGGTACTTTTATTTTAAGAAGCATACAATTGTACCACCACTACTGCCTTGTATTCAGTCTCTCTCTCTCTCTCTCTCTCTCTCTCTCTCTCCCACTCCTTCTCTCTCTCTCTCTCTCTCTCTCTCTCTCTCTGTAATTTGAAGTTTGCTTGCTTAATCTGGGAAATATTTTCTTACTTTGAGTATGCCCTGAAATACAACCATAAAACCTTTCTTGAAAGGACAAACTGGAGTCACATATCTGTATTTCACTGAATGAGAAGTATGCATATAAAATAGATATGTTAAAGAGAGGACAAAAAAATGAAACAAAACTGAAATTTATTATGGATTTTTACAAAGAGTGTTGTTTTAGGAAAGCGCATTAAAATGTGTATGTTGTAGAAGATATTGCAATTAAAGTACCAATTAAAGCAATTAAACCAATCATTTTTAGTAAGTGATGTATATCCATTCAGGACATAAGAACAATTAGACTAAATTTCTAGGTGTTTGAAAAAGAAATGGCTTTACAACAGACAGTAATGAAAACTGAACACAATTTCAATATCTAAAAGGCATGGAAAGATAATGGTGATACTAAAAGAAAATAATCTTAATGCTGTTTCAGGAAAAATGAAGTCAGTATTTGACACAGATTTTTCAAAGTAAAGTTTGACATTAAAAAAAATTGAAAAGCAAAACCAAGTAGCATTTTGGCTGTTGTTTTTTTTTTTTAATCTAAGGTTGGAACTGTTTTATAACATATTTTCCCCTTCTTCCAGGCCATGTAATATTTCCATAAAAGTTCTAAAAGGACAGGCTTTCAGGGATGTATGGACTTCTGAGTGATTTCACTGATGTTGTCAATATTATTGTGACTTTCACCAGAATCCTCATAGTTTTCAATTCATATTGGGAGGAGGAGTATGCCATCCCCAACCTTAAAGCAAATGTGACTTTATGGGGGGGGGGGAGCTATCTGTAGGCTGAAAGCTGGTCCTATTGAATTAAGTATAACTTTTTCTGCCACTTCGTATCTTGAGATGCTGAAAAAACAGTGACCTGAATAAGATGACTGCTGATCCATTCCAGTCTGTCTGGCTAGAAAATATATTTTCTTATTGCTATAACTACAGCTGCACCTAATTGTGAATTTTTGCACCATTTGGGAAGAGACAGTTATTTATGAACTACATGTAAATTAAAAGTAATTACATGTATAGAGCACTTATATAAAATATGTGTCCATGTATAGGATTCAGGAAGGAGGGAAATTGCTCCCTTTTCTCTTTTCCCCACTGATACTGGGTATATTTAAAAGGAATTGGACAGGAGCTGAATTTACCACATCTATTACAGATCTTATTATGTTGACATTTTTTGTTTTTCATGTCTTCCCTAAGTTATCCTACAATGGTTTTTTTTTTTTTTTTTTGCAATGTCACTCACTGAGTCAGCATCTTTACTGAACTATTCATCTTTGATAAGATGGTTCAATTTATTTAGCATTTGTCTTGCCATTTATTTACCCTTAGTCCAATGCATTAATAATGTTTTTGCTAGCCATGTATTATGGTATTGTTTATTTTTATACACAAATAAATAAGGAAGGAAGGTCAGAAACCTGGTATCAGCTTGCATAGAGTTGAATTGTTTTGCTACGTAGGTGTTCTGACCCAGCTCCTCAAACATGACAAACCCTCCGAAAATAACTCAAATATTCCTTTATTAGGAGTGCCAGTAGCCCCAGCAAAAAGTTTCTCTCTCACCGCAGGCTAATAAGTCTGTCCAGCAGGGAGGTGAATAGTTGTCTGCCACATCTATTCATCTCTGTCCCCTGCCTTTTATCCCAAAATCTAGGGTTGGGCTTCACTAGCAGCAGTGGCTCTTCCTTCCCAAGTATTGGTCCACGTATTTCCACTGCTCTCCTCTTACCTTCCTTCTGTGCATCCACATGTCAGGCACTAGACCCAGCTATTCCTCTTCTTCCTCATCAGCCATCTCCAGACCTGGGGGCTGTTGGTTCTCCATCTGAGGGCTGATGGATGGCCCAGGCTCTGCCTCTCTCTCTGCCAGCTCCACTCCCTCTTCCCCCTTGGATCTCCCAGTTTGCCCTGATGCTGACCCTGACTCCCGTGCCTCCTCCTTTGATTCAGCTGCTGGAGGGACTGGCGGTCAACAGGCCACAACAACATTATTTCCAGCAGCCTACACCAGATAAGCAAGAATTAAAACCAGATATCAAGTACAGTGGTGCCTCGGTACTCAACTGCTTCAAAACTTATTGAATTTATTACTCAACACATTTTTATGTAAAATGTTGGCCCATGGATTTCCACTGAAAAGAGTATGTATGTATGTATGTATGTATGTATGTATGTATGTATGTATGTAGGTGAGGAAAGGGAAAAAAGAAGCCTTGCCTTTTAAGGAATAGGGGAAGTTCTTTCCTTTTGTGGATTCAAATTTCCAGTCTGGGAGAAATGCAAAATGATTTGGTCAGCTGTGTTGAAAGTCAGAATCAGTTTATTAATAGGAAGGCAGATAAGAAATCTCACAGCGTTCCTAGGATTAATCTAATAAGTGAGTAGGAAAACCTCTCTTTCATACACTTCAGGTTCTTTGATTTGTAAGTGAAGTCTTTGATTTGTGTGTGTTGAATTCCTGTCTCTTTGAGATTAGGATCATTTCCTGGGATCTTGGTTCTATGGTTCTGATCCTTTGTAGTTGCTTGTTTGCTATTATGGTTCCTTCCTGCCATGCCTTTTGGTTTGCTTTTCACAAGTTTTTTTTATAGCTTGCCATCTATTTGATTTCTATGGGAAAGGATCTTAGCTAGTTTGTAGGGTTTTTTCTCTGTATCTCATGCCTGTAATTTTCTCCTTCCTTTGTGTGAAAAGTAAACTGGCTCCAGCTATTTTAATAGCCCTACTTGACAAAGGGTGGGGGCTGTTTCCCTAGAAGAAGGGGGAATCATAACTTCCAACATATGTATGTATGTATGTATGTATGTATGTATGTATGTATGTATGTATGTTTGTTAGATATTCAGTTGGATACTCAGTGTATCTGCTGGAAGGACTGGAAGCCAACAGCCCACAATAGTAAGATTGATACTTTTTTTTACAGGAGAGATAACAATCCTTCAAGTTAAACCATCTGCTTTCATGCTCATAAATGCCTGGCCTCTAGAGTTATGGTTGATACCCTGGTACCAAGTTGCTTAGGAATGTTTTTACCATAAGATTGATAAAACAGAGGTCTGGACCTACCCTGTAACATACTCTGTAAGCTTTAGTTAAACTGTGTTACTATGCCCACTGAAGATGCATGCATGATGTTGCTTCTAGTGATTGATTAATAACTTTATGTGTTTCCACAATTGGCTGATGGCAATGTATACTTTTCAAAATTGTATAAAAGAAGGTCTGGGGTGTGCCCATTTGGAACTTGCTTCTGGATAACCATTTATTTTCAAATAAAAGTTCTTTTTTCCCCCTTTCCACCTATCTGATATGGTTCATTAGGTTTTCAGGCCAAGTAAATGGAGCCAAGCTTTCTGTGCCAATGTCATGACCCCAGATAGCTCTTCCTTGGTTAGAAATAGGCTTAGATATATGTCTCTTAAAACTAAATCTCTTATTTTTTCCAGCTTCCCTTGCTCTATCCAGATTGTAAATCAGAAAAGTTCTTTGTAATCTTTAAAATGAAACTATCTTACTCTAAATGTCTCAGAAGGCAACTTCCAGGTATTCCTCTGTGATAAGCTCTGCTAACAGTAATAATCTTCTCCCAACCTTTTCTTTCCAATAGAATACAAACAGTTATTCTGGGAATTGGATGAAACTATCACAAATCCTCATCCATTCTTAGACTTCACTGGCTCTCTAAACATGTCCAACTCAGTCACTTTAGCTTCAATGCATCAAGCACAAACCCACAACTTAACCCCAATAGGTAAATTGTCTTTCTTTTGATATTCTATGCAATAAATAGAAAATATTCTTTTCCCTGTTGGCTCTCTGCCTTCATATAACCTATTTCTTCTTAGGAGCTCTTTTATCTAAAAGATTGCCTTCATGCTGTTCTTTTACAGAGTTTGAAGTCCTGGATTCCTTTTCCTACTGCTAGAATCACCTTGATGCATTGTCCTTCTATATGAAATGTATCAACAAATGACTTTTGAAAGGATTTTATTTAAATTTTAAGTTTATTTGCATTTTTTGCCAGAAGACTGCCAAGCTTACTTTATTTGACTGTATAAATAATAAATAAAAATCTAATTTGCATAGATTGGCCTTCATCATGAGAATAGCAAGTTAGTGTTTTGAATAAGAATTCTACTCAAAAAATAGTGACTGAGTTGTATCCCATGATATGTTTATATGCATCTTTATCCAAGTGGCTTTTCATGCACATGAGGTTATTGAAAAGTTTGATCCAATATTTTAAATTACTTTTTCTTAGTTTTTCTGATGCAATGAAACCTACTTTCCACTTCCTTAGTGTTTAATTTGGTAACTGGCATTTCTGGCAGATCTGATAAAAATATATGGTTGACTTTGTTGCAGAATAATGAAGTTTGTTAATTTTGCCATCAAACTTCTAAATACACTGTGAAAGTAAACTTGGGTCCAAAATACTGAAAATAACATTATCCCCCAGTGAAGGTTTTATCTCATATCATGCTCTTTTTTTTTTTTTTTTTAGAAAGCATTAGTAGAAACATAAAGCAGGGGCATTTTGTTATGACATCCATTATAAGAAACAATTTTTAGTTCTTTGATTAATTTATTCGGTTCAAAATTTGTTTCCCCTGTCAGGATTTGAATTTAATTCTGTTATCTCTATGAGTTTGATTATTTGAATCTGTGCTTTTTTTTAAAAAAAAAAAAAAGTTTGATTTTAACTTTTTGGGGGGGAAAGGCCAACTACAAATGGGCTTTATCACAGAAAAGAAAATTTAAACAGGGAAAAAAATGTAACACATTGGATTTTTTTACAAAAGAGAAAACAATGAACTTCCTGACAAGTTGAATTCATGAATAGTATATTTTTTCAGCATTAAAAGCAGTTCAATTTGAATTGCACCTGTCTACTCCAAAGTGTTTGTTCTGCTTAATTAAGGCTAATGGTTCTTACATGCCAATTACTATTTATACATTTAACAAAGGTATTTTTCCATTTCTAGGCAACTTTTAAAATCTAGGATCTTTTTTCAAATAATAGCTTGGATGAAAATACAATATGATTAACAAATTGACATAAGATGTAGCGTACAACAGCAACCAAGATTACCATTAGCAGATAAATAAGTCTAACAGCAGTGATTAGATGCATAAGGGGGAAAATGGTGCACCTGTTCTCTTCTGGTGATCCCACAATTGAACCATTTAAACTTAAAGGTGATTTTTCATTCCTAACAGAATGTCGCCATATCCTGCCATCATAAAAAATGAACTTAGTTAATTGGACATGTTTCATAGTATAAAATTATATATTTTTCCTGTTTAACTAAAATACTTCAGGGCTGAGATGAGGCTCTATCTTCATAAAGCTTTATACTGTATGACCTTTAAAAAAGCAACAACACACCATCATACTCTTGAAAGCAAAAAGGGTTATTTCCATCACAATTTTATTAGGCAGTCCTCTTTGATCTACTATGAAAATGCTTCCAGTTTATGAGAAAAGGCAACAGACAAGAGCCTGAGGATTTATCAATTATGTAAGGCTTCATCCTATTCATTATTTCAAAAACTTACCTTCAAATTGTATTCCTTAAAAAGTTTTGAGAGGAAGTTTCCATTTATTTTAGCTGCACTCAGTCTACTATTTTGCATGCCCAATGAATTTCTATCTCTTTTTATTCAATTATCTGAGACTTCCTCTATGTTTTGAAAATGTCTCTCTCTTTCTCTTTCCCCCCACACAGAGAGACAGAGAGAGTGCAAAAGACCAATGTCATAACATTTTAATAATGCATAAACACACATTTTAATATTATTTGCTATAGTCACCAATCTTGTAACTCTATATTGAATTAAATATGTTTTAGGACACATTTGATTAAAAAACCCCTCCTGGATTGATTCATCAGTAGTTAAAATCAAATTCATAACACAGTCTATTTCTCAAATTCCTAGACAGCTGACCTTAACCAGGATAAAGAATGTTATTTTAGATGGATCCCAAAATCTAATCCAGTATAAATGGATTTATATTTGGTCATGTTCATATCGGGTACAAAGGATTAGCTGATGATATTACAGTTGCGAAGGCAACACCTGGTTGTGGGGGCTCCTCTCATGTCCACATTAGTGTACCCACCAAAGTGGTAGTTAAGTATTTGCTATTGCATACTTTCTAAGTGTTAGGTTAGCAGGAGATGTTGTGAATGACGGGAGCTCTACGCATCACACAACAGCACTCAGGCCTTGAATGTGGGCTTACTGACTCACAACCCAGCATCCTAACATGTAAGCCATTGTACTCTCACATAACTACTATGATGCTTCAAAAGATATTATGATCAGGACTAACTTCCAGTAAAGTTTAAATAAAGCAGAACCTCCAGGTACATTGTGAATTAATGTGTTCTTTCTACTTCTAGAATTAAAGCCACTATACTGCTTAGTCTCACTTTGCTTTATAGCAGGGGTGTCCAACCTTTCACCTTCCCTGGGCCACATTAGAAGATGAAAATTTGGTTTGGGCCACACATATAATAAATTATTATAAAATAATTATATTATAAAATTATATAATAAATTATAAATTATTTTTATTATTTATTATTAATTATTTATTTAAAAAATATTTATTTTTTATTAATTTTCCGGCCAAATTTTGCGGGTGGGGGGGGGAGAAAGCTCGCCCACCTCGCGCCTACCTCTCCTCCTGCAAATGGCCCGGCTGGATGCGGCAGGACTGGAAAGTGAGGACCGGGAGGCTCGGTGCAGCAGCAGCGGCGGCGGCGGCGGGGGCAGAAGCGGCGGTGGCAGAAGCGGCGGCGGCGGGGGCAGAAGCGGCAGCGGCGGGGGCAGAAGCGGCGGCGGGGGCAGAAGCGGCAGCGGCGGCGGTGGCGGGGGCAGAAGCAGCAAAGGCGGTGCCTGCCTTTTCTGCTTGGCGGGGCCGCCTGCCTCTCCTCCTCCTCGCTGGCTCTTGCCAGAAGGTTGGGGTGGGCACTGGGCCGCATTACGAGGCGACCTGGGCCACATGCGGCCCGCGGGCCTCGGGTTGGACAAGCCTGCTTTATAGCCACCTTCACTCTTCTTGAACAACAGAGGACCATCTTCAGCCTTCTACTGATAAATTGGTGGGGGAAAAAATCTTTGGTTAATATTTCAGCTTTGCAACAATGTGAGCAGACAGTGACTAATCTAAAATTCACCAAACATCTTTCCAGTGAAGATTGTAGCATGTATTGGAGCATATCTCTTGTAGCATATATTGGAGGTGGCCATCTTGAAGCCCTCTTGGTCCTCCTTCAAGTTCTTCCAGGCAACCACATGTATCCAGATTGGCAGCATTGGCCACTTCAGTATTTTAGCTTGGTAGTCTTTTCACTTCACCAGCACAATTCATATTGTATCCATACATGAAACACCATGAATTAGCTCTTTTATCTAAGCCAAAAGGTGAACCTTGTATACCCAGCAATGTTAGACATCCTAGATTAGCAGAAACCAATGTACTTTAAGTAAATTTGAATTAAAAAGTATCCATTTCAGCATTTTACAAATTGAATTAATCTGCATATCATTGTGTCTTTCTTTGTCTTGTTGGTATATTCATGCACCAGTATTGAAAGCAAAATACTCATATTTTCTTCTTATGTTTTTTTCAACCAATCTTTCTTCTTAGACATGTTGTTTGGGTATAGATTATTTTTAATTCTGGTTTTCAAATCTATTCTGAAATAACACTTGCTTTATTTAGTATTTTAATGGATGATTCTAGAATATTTTCCCTTTTCGCTCCTCTTTCTCAATCGGAATAAAGATAAAGCAGTAAGAAGTATACTGAAGGTGATATAATTTGGTACACTGAGATCTCAAGATGCTTTTTTCAAGAGGCAACTAAACTTTCTTTATTTTTCCTTGAAGACATTTCACTTTTCATCCAAGAAGCACTTTTGAGACAACCATGAACTGGATAACTGAGAATCTTAATGTCTCACTTAGCAACAGAAATTTTGGGATCAATTGTGATCATAAGTCAATGACTACCTGTACGTTTAGCAAACAAATGTTGTTGACTATTTTGCAGCCTTCTGTCTGAATCATTCAGCTTCTCAGTCAACAATAGCATTTTGCATACACACACACACACACACACACACTATCCCCAACCAACATTCCTCTAATATCACCATAAACAATACACACACACATCCATAAATATTTTAAACAACCAAGGGGATATCATACATACTTTTCTTATTCCCTATTCAGCTTTGAATCTTTTATAAGTAGTCATTTATTCTCACACATGCTTTACTTCCACTATCACATTCAGAAACCAATCATCATTTCCATATTTGTAGAAAACATTCCATATTTCAGGGTGATCATAGACTATAATACATTTCAAATTATTATGCACTTTCTCTACATCAACAAACATTCATACATTTTTCAACAATCTTGCTGAAGAGAAAAACCTGGTCTCACACACTCCTGCCTGGCATAAAATTGCAATGAGCAAAATTTGTTTGTCTCTTCTACTGCTTCATTCAATCAGAATATTGCCAAACACTATTCCAGGGATCTTTAATAAACTAATCCTCCGTAGCATTCACTGGAGTAATTTAGTAATCTGATCTAAATACGGATTACTTTTATTTCTAATTTGTATCTCTAGATAAGTAACAAGTAGCACTGTGTTTGCTGTAGACTTTTTCGGAGGCTACATGAAACATAATGCATTCTTCTGTTACAATTATTTAACTTTTTCTAGGCATTTCTTTTTTCCTTATTTTTTGTGTTTTTAATCTCTTCTATTGATATCTATATCTAAATCTACATCTATATTATCATCTCCATTTCTCTCTCTCTCCATGCATAAATACATCCATGCATCAGTGGTGGTATTCTACTGGTTCAGCCCGGTTCTGGCGTACCAATAGCACCGAAGATCAGCTGGCAAAGAACCAGTTTGTTTGAGTGTCTCAGAGTCTCTGCAGTTGGGCCCACCCATCCACCCGCCCACCCCTGCTCCTCGGTCCTTTTTAACCTCTCAGCTGTTTGGCGTGGCAGAGAGGATTGCTCTCACCACAAGTGAGGCAAACACCTGGGCACAAACAGATCCCCCCTGATACCTCCAGCTCAAACACACCCCAACCAGGTACCCAGATGAAACCTAGCTTCCTAATAAATGATAGCTGTCCGTTTACTCGGAGCCAAGCCACACTAAAAGCCTCCAATACAAGAAACACAATGTTGCCATTTTTTTGTCAAGACAAAAAAAGCCACAAAACAGACAGAAGATATTAGAAACACCAATCAAGTAGAACACAGCAAACTCCAAGACCAATAAACACAGACCAAGACTCCCAAACAATCAGGATTAAGAAAAAACCATTCTGGCACAGCAGATGGCTAGCACCAAATTTGAAACAGAGGCAGCTGTGAGGGTCTGACTCACAGAAGAGCACAGTACAGAAGCCTGATGATGACAGATGAGATTCTGCCGAAACGTTGCTACAACTTTAAATGCACAACTATAATGACGTGGGAAAATACCCAAACAAAGCTGAATACCATAGACATAAATACCCGCGAAAACTTAAGAAAACACACACACACACACACACATATATTCAGAGAGGAAATCCGAAAAAAGGCAATACTCTTAAATACTATGACAGAATATTTGATAGGATAGCTGGTATTCTAGAAGAAAAGAATATAATTGAAAATGGTCTTGATGTGGAAAAGCAATGCATTGAAAATGACACAGAAGCAAAAGTAGAGCTCTCCATTTGGAAAATAAAATAAAATGTGTTGCTTTACAATGGGCAATATATGGCTTGGTAAAAATACATTCACATAAGATCTTGGAATAACAGTTGATTACAAACTGAATGTAAGTCAGTTTGGGGTAGTGGTTAAGGCACCAGGCTAAAAATTAAGAATTCTAAACCCATGTTTGTCATAGAGCCAGCCCAATGACCTTGGACCAGGCACACTCTTATAGCATAGGAAGGAAGAAATGCCAAACCAATTCTGAAAACTTGGCCAGGAAAACTTGTTACTAAATGTAGTAAGGACTAGTTACCAGATGTCAATACGGACTCAAAGTCATAAAATTAATAATAATTCCATAGACTTATATGAAATTGTTTGTATCACTCAGGCTCAATTCCACCTCAAATCATGTTAAGTAAATTCTTATACATAACTATATATATAGTTTTTAAAAACTCTTTATGTTTACCTATTTCTGTTTGCTGAAATAGTGCATTATATTGCAACAGTTTTTGAATAAAGGTGTTTAAAATCCACTAATATAAAGAATGCTTTAAAAAAAACTATTACTCTAATGGAATTGAAATTTTCATGATGTTCAGACCAGACCATCTGCAAAGTCCTGCCAGTTGTGATGACCCTCACAGACATGTGATCTTCATTTCTGAGTTCCTTGATCCCACAAGAAATGTTAATGGGAAGCCAGAACAAAGTTGGAAGTTGTTCCCACTGTTTTCTGTTGACCAATGATAATTCCATTTATGTCATTTATTAAATAAATATTCATTTACTACCACAATTAATTTTTTCTATTTTTCTACTTATGATATACCCAGTGCCAAGAAAACTGCATGAAAACTTTCACCAGGAGCATAGGAAAGTTGTACTTTTCCATAAAAAACAACCCCAAATATATTAGGAATTGCAGAAGATGGTATGATTGCATAGATATTTTCTTACAGAGTTTACAGAACAACAGATTTGGAAGAGACCTTGGAAGTCTTCTTGTCCAATCCTCTGCTCAAGTAAGAGACTCTATACCAATCTGGACAAATGTCTGTCCTATGTCTTCTTAAAAACGTTCAGTGACTTCTGGAGGCAAGCTTTTGCAATAATTAGTTGTTCTTTCTGATAAGAAAATTCTAGATTGGATCACTCTTTGATAAGTTTCCATCCATTACTTCTTGTTCTACCCTCAGGTGCTTTGGAATAGGTTTAACTGTCGTCTCTGTGACAGCGTCTTAGGTAATCACAAGACCATCCATCATTGATGTAAAATATATTATCAGCCTAGAATTTAATGTTCATTCTGGTCACACCACACTACCTTTCCCTTAATGGATAAGCCAATAGTTCAAAGTATATTCAAAAGTTAGATTCTTATCAGATGTACCTAAACTTTAGCCCGCACATCCAGGTATGAATTAACTTTTTGTCCCATAACCTTCACAGGTTCTTCTTTAGAATGTTGGATATATTTGAAAGTTTAAACTTTTATTTGGTTTTAGTCCCATTATTTGAAAATAGAGAAATAAGAAAATTCTCATGAAGTAGTTTTCAGTCTTCAATTAAAAGTCACAATGGCATATATCAGGATTCAGGTTGTCAAGCTAGGATTGCTTTGTGAGGAAGGATACAGAAGAAATATAATTTCATTATTTTCCAACATGAGTCTGCAAAGCAGATGGCCATAAACTATTTCTTCCAAACCTCAGTAACATAAATCTAATATACTAATACACAAATGCATTATAAATTTCTTCTATAAACTTGTAGCTTTTAATTTACATAAACCTGTGATATAAAAGCAATCAGTGTGTTTTTTTTAAAAAAAAATAGGCATATTCAAAGCATTCTTGGAGCTATATAACATTCATAGGGGAAAGTTGACTCCCTCAAAAGATCATATCTGTAGATCAGTGGTGGGATTCAAATATCTTTACTACCGGTTCTGTGGGCATGGCTTGGTGGGTGTGGCAGAGGAAGGATACTGAAAAATCTCCAGTCAGAGGTGGTATTTGCCAGTTTTCTGAATTACTCAAAATTTCCGCTACTGGTTCTCCAGAACTGCTCAGAATCTGCTGAATATAACCTCTGCTGCAGATCATCTCAAAGGCCTTTTCAAAAAGGCTTTCCCAAATTGACCGAAAATTGACCTTAGCTTCACTATTGTTTCTCATGT
Source organism: Notechis scutatus (assembly GCF_049901735.1). Lineage (NCBI taxonomy): Eukaryota > Metazoa > Chordata > Lepidosauria > Squamata > Elapidae > Notechis > Notechis scutatus. Next base: position 149,495,936 of record NC_142012.1, on the reverse strand, counting down.
TAATTCTTGTTGAGTTTACTTACAATTTAAGGAAAGTTATAAAGCTTGTACTGGATTCTTACAGTTGAATAACAAAATTAAAACATAGGTTTTTGTTTTGTTTTTTTAATCAACGTAGTAGAATTTCATCCTAGGTTTGGGATCTTCAACTTCTTTTATCTTTGGCTGCTCATTAAAATAGTTCTTTTAAGTTATTCCTCTAAAAAAAAAATTAATGCAGATCAGCTGAGATATATGATATCCAGCATCAAAACATTCTCAAAAGAATATATCTACATAATATCTAGCCAGTAAGTTATTGTTCTCTTGTTAGGGTGTTATCATATATATGTCTCTATAATAAAGCTAAGGACTTGGAAAATAATTAAGAAATGTGCTTTAGAACATGCAGAATTCAAGAAAAGCCTTATAGACATTAATTCTGAGCAAGTTTTACACATTTGTTTAAAAAACTAAACTAAAAAATTCCAGCAGATTCAGCACCTGGAGCCTGGTGGAAGAGTCATGTTCTTTAATTAAAACATTTTAAGTCTAGAATTTAAATTTGTCACAAATTCAACTTCTCTACTAGCCTGATTATCTACTTGTCTATTTTAGCTAGGTTAACACCACACACACAAACACAGAGAGAGAGAGGGAGGGAGGGAGGGAGGGAGGGAGAGAGAGAGAGAGAGAGAGAGGAAAAGAGATGGAAAGGAAAGAGAGAGAGGGAGGAAAAAGAGCGAGAGAGAAACAGAGAGAGAAACAGAGAGAAGCAGAGAAACAGGGAGAGGGAGAGAGGAGAGGGAGGCGGGGAGAGAGAGAGAGAGGAGAGGGAGGCGGGAGAGAGAGAGGGGGGAGAGAGAGGGGAGAGAGAGAGAGAGAGAGAGAGAGAGAGAGAGTGTTGTGAATCAATAAAAGTGAATAACTTAAATGCAAATGAGGGGTTGAAAACCTGCACACCTGGTTGGTCCTTATACAACAACTTGGGATTGGGCCAGAACCGGTCCCTGATTGGTCACTTTTGGGACTGTCCTTATTGGTCAGTAGTTGGAACCTGTTGCGCAATTTTCATTGGTTAATAAGGCAGCAGATAACCCTATAAAGGGTTACTGCTGCCCATAACATTGCTCTGTTCCATTCTGATTACTGTTATTATTAAAGAGTTGAAGTCACTGGTCAGATGTCTGGTCTCCTTATTCTCCAAACTTAACACTGGCGACGAGGATGGGATACGGAGACCGAAGAGCTGACTAAATCTACAGAGCAACCTACAGAGCACGTAGTTGATCACGCACCATCAACAGCAACATGGCCAGCGGTGTCATTACCACCCGCTCCATTTGACCCAGAGACCGAAGACTGGGAGTCATACATGGATAGGTTCCAGATGTTTCTGGAGACCAACAACCTAAAAATGCAACAGCGGAAAAAAAAGAGCTATCTTTCTAACTCACTGCGGCCCAACCGTGTTTAAGATGGCAAAGTCACTTGCCAGGCCAGCAGAGGTAAAAGAGATGGACTGGGGCGTCCTCGAGCCTTTGCTACGGGCTCACTACGCACCTACGGTGCCAACCCTCGTCAGAAGACACGAATATTACCGGAGGGACCAACAGAAAGGCGAAAGCCTCGCTGATTATATCGCGGACCTCCGAAACCTTGGAGGCCTCTGCGGATTCGCAGACTTAGAAGAAGCTCTCCGGGACTGTTTGGTTCTGGGCCTAGAAGACGGCATGATCCAGAGTAAAATTATGGCTAAGGGGGACATCAGTCTCAACGATGCCCTTAAAGAAGCCTCGGCAGCAGAGGCAACCAAGAAGTCGGCAGCCCGAATGCGCCGCACCAACGCACCACTACGTAAACTCGCCACTGATACCTCGCCTCGCACAGAGAGACACCCGGTATCAACTCACCACGAAGACCTAGAGTCCCCGTCCGACAGCGATGAGGAAGAGGTCAACCGACTGCGAACGGAGCGGGACCAGTCCACACAACACTCCTTTCGACCGTGTGCCAGTTGTGGATCCAATCACCCACGATCCGGTTGTAAATTCCTCGACGCGCTCTGCCGAAATTGCGGGAGATGAGGTCACATCGCAAAGGTTTGCAGAAGCAAACAAAACTCCAAACCCGACAGGCCGAATGCCAATCTTCAGGATTCTTCGGCACACACCGAGAAAAAGTAAACCACTCCTACAGAAACAAACCGTCCACCACTTCCACCAGGCATGAAGAAACCCGGCGGAAGAGACCCACCAAACAATCACCATAGGCCACGCTACATCCCTTGATGCTGGGAAAATCCGAGTTAAGGTCGCCATCGAAAACAAACCTTGCGTGATGGAGGTAGACTCGGGATCTTCCCTCTCGATGGTGTCGTGGAAAACGCTCCAACAGCTCCTTCCAACGATTCGCCGCCAAGACCTTAACCCTCAGAGGTTATACTCAAAGACTATCAGGGCAACTGAATTCCCGTCGTCGGATCCCGCAGATTCCAGGTCACATTCAAGGACCGTGCCGTCGCACTACCACTGACTGTCATGGATCGAGACAGGCCTAGTCTTCTAGGCCTGCAATGGTTCAGGCGCTCGGAATCACTGTGCCGAGTCCACAAGGCCAAAGCGTCGATTGGGAGGAAGCACTCGTGCAAGAATTCCAAGGCGTTTTGCGACGGACTAGGCAAGTATAAGGGGACCCCAATCTCGTTTAACTTGAACCCTGAAATAGCACCCATCCGCCTTAAGCCACGTCGGGTGCCGTTCGCCTTAAAGCCTAAAATCGACGAACAACTCGATAAGCTGATAGCGCAGGCGTACTGGAACCCACCGACCACGCCCGTTAGGAAACCCCGATAGTGACGCCTATCAAGCCTGATGGGTCCCTAAGAATTTGTGGAGACTACCGGGCCACATTAAACCACGCACTGCAGCAAAGTGCTTATCCAGTACCGGTAGTGCAACATTTACTCCATTCCCTGGGCAGCGGAAAGTTTTCGCCAAACTAGATTTAGCCCAGGCGTATCAACAATTACCTATAGACCCAACCACAGCTGAGGCGCAAGCGATTGTAACTCATAGGGCGCATTTAAATGCAACCGGCTCCAATTCGGGGTAAGCGTCGCCCCTGGAATCTTCCAGAGTTTAATGGAAAGGTTGTTACAAGGGATAAAAGGCGTTGTCCCATATTTCGACGATGTACTCATCGCCGCACCGAACAAAGACATCCTAGAAAAAGCGACTCAGAGAGGTTTTACGAAGATTCCAAAATGCAGGCCTCAGAGTAAAAAAAGATAAATGCCACTTATGTACCGAAAAAGTAGAATTTTGGGGATACCTCCTGGACAGCCAAGGAATTCATCCCACGAAGACAAATTACGAGCAATTAAAAAGGCACCCACTCCTAGGAACAAGGCAGACCTACAGGCGTTCCTTGGACTTATCAATTTCTATAATGTGTTCTTACCCCACAAAGCAACAGTAGCTGAACCATTGCATAGACTATTAGACAAAAAAGCAACGTGGGTTTGGGGACAACGGGAACAACATGCTTTCCAACAAGTAAAGAAATTGCTAACTTCTGATTCAGTACTTATGCAGTACAACGAGACTCTGCCGCTCACTATCACGTGTGATGCATCACCTTTGGGGTTGGGGCAATTCTGGCCCACGTGTTACCAAACGGAGCGGAAGCCCCCATCGCGTTTTTGCGAACCTTAGCTAAAGCTGAGCGAAATTATAGTCAGCTGGACAAAGAAGCTTTAGCTATTGCTGCTGCAGTTAAAAGATTTCACGAATATGTTTATGGCCGTGCATTTACAATAATCACTGATCATAAACCGCTACTGGGGATCATTGCGGGTAATAAACCAACCCCGTATATATTGTCCCCCAGAATGACCCGTTGGTCTGAATTTCTGGCGACCTACAACTACACGTTGCAGCACCGCCTGGGAAATCGATTCTCACGCCCGATGCATTGAGCAGAACACCGCTCCCAGACGCTGTTGTGGATCCAGCCCCAACCCTCTCAACACTACAGATTGAATCTCTACAGGCACCACCCTTGCGGCTAGAGACATTGCGTTTGAAAGCGAAACGTGACCCAGTTCTGCAACACATACTGCGCTGGGTTGAACGGGGTGGCCGACGGACCAAATTGCACCTGAATGGGCGCCCTTCAAAGCCCGCCAAACCGAGCTGTTTTCCCAAAGAGGCTGTATCTTGTGGGGCGATCGAGTCGTAATCCCTGCCAAATTGCAACAGACTGTGCTGACCGTATTGCATGAGGGACATCCGGGCATTGTGCGGATGAAATCACTCGCACGCAGTTACGCTTGGTGGCCGGGAATCGACAAAAGAATCGAGGCCTGGGTCGCTACGTGCCAATGCTGCCAGGGCGTCAGCAACGCTCCACCGAAAGCAAGCCCAACCGAATGGGAAACACCGGGGGACCGTGGTCCCGTTCATATTGACTTTGCGGGGCCTACCAAAGGTCACACTTTCCTGATTACTGTCGACGCCTATTCCAATTGGCTCGAGATTCATCGAATGCACACAACTACAACCGACTCAGTTATTAATAAATTAAACAGACTATTTGCCACGCACTGGGTTTCCGGATGTGTTGGTCTCAGACAACGGCCCGCAGTTCACTGCATTGCCCTTTGAACAATATCTGGCTGATCGGGGCATCCGCCATGCGCTGACCTCGCCCGCGCACCCTGCGGCGAATGGAGCGTGCAGAACGCATGGTACAATTTGTGAAAAAGACCCTGCATAAAATGGAATTTGGCAACATCGGCGAGAAAATCAATCGAATCCTCTTATTGTAGCACATCACGCCCACAGCGTGACCAACAAAACACCCGCTGAACTTCTTATGGGGCGGAAAATACGATCACACCTTGACCGGCTCCACCCCGCTTTCGCACCAAAAAAACCTGTCGGCTCCAGCAGCAAATGCCGGGAATTTAAGGTAGGCGATTTAATCTTTGCCAAAAACTTTTCCGGCGACCCGTTATGGATACCCGCAACCGTTACCCACCTCACCGGGCCTAGATCTTACCGCCTGCTAACAGGCGATGGGAGGGTGTGGAAACGCCACATAGACCAACTCCGATCAAGATTATCACCCAGCGGCCATGACTTCCCTGGTTCAACAACTCAAGGGGAGGGAGTACCGAGGGAATTGACTTTGATACAACTAATAGCGGGTCAACGGAGCCCTACAGCCCAGCGAAGCACCGGAGCGTGAAGCGGGGAAGGAGTTGATGTCTTCAGGGAACTTTAATACAGGGGAAAACGAACTGCAAAACCCGAAGAAACACGCAGCAGCAGAGACATCCACAGTGAATGCAGCACGGAATCGCCGTGCAGCGAAATAGAACTTAACAATGGTCATCCAAACGCTCCACCGGAACCGGACGTTGGACAAAACCGGTGGAGCCTCGAAATCATCCAGGCAGACCAAACTATCTGCCTATCTTGAGGCCTGCCTATCTTGAGGATTTTATCACAGCTCCCCTCAAACGGAACCCAAGGGGAGGGTGTTGTGAATCAATAAAAGTGAATAACTTAAATGCAAATGAGGGGTTGAAAACCTGCACACCTGATTGGGCCAGAACCGGTCCCTGATTGGTCACTTTGGGGACTGTCCTTATTGGTCAGTAGTTGGAACCTGTTGCGCATTTTCATTGGTTAATAAGGCAGCAGATAACCCTATAAAGGGTTACTGCTGCCCATAAATGCTCTGTTCCATTCTGATTACTGTTATTATTAAAGAGTTGAAGGCACTGGTCAGATGTCTGGTCTCCTTATTCTCCAAACTTAACAGAGAGAGAGAGAGAGAGAGAGAGAGAGAGAGAGAGCAAGTGAGCATAGGTGAATGAAAATGCCAGATCCAGTCTAAATATATTTATGGTTCATTGCCTATGCAATGAACCATAAAATAAACTGTTGTAAACAAATCCAGTAGACAAAGTACAATGGTGTCAGAGTGAGAATTAATTTCAATTATTTGACTAGAAGAACTATCAAAAAGTTTCATTTTATTTATTTGGCAAGGAAAGATGTTGGAATATCTGTATGTGAGAGAGACATACATACATAGACCCTATATTATTCTACAGGATTAAACTATACCCTTTTAGAATTAACCTTCTGAGCTGTAAATTAGCATACAATGGGAAAAGATTAATTCACTTCTCTTTGGAATTAATATGGAATGCTAAAGGATTAAGTATAGGTCTTTTTAATTATTTTTTAATCTGTATTGTAAAATAAATAGCTACTACTTAAAAAAAAAATCTGTTGCCTTAGGAGCTCTTTTAAGATATCCCATTGTAGCATTTAAGACTATAGCTCCTTTCTGATTTGCTTAATGAATCCATATTTATATGGTTTAAATGATTTAATTTGAATACTCCAAAGTAATACTCTGTGAGTGAATTGACATATAAAGCAATACTATATCAAGTCTCTAATATTTTTACACTATTATTTATTTATTTAGAAAATTTATATTGCTGCCTATTCGCACATGGCAACCCAAGGCAGCTTACACAAATATAAGAACATCATATACAAAAAATAAAAATAATAGAAGAAAATAATAGCCCCCATGTCAGTGACAATACATAATACAAGCCATTTAATGGGCTCTATCCCATTGGTTATAATTTGGTAATAGACTGTATAGTAGAATTATGTAATTATGAGTTGAGAAGCATATTTTGAATATTTACCTTAGTCTGATTTTTCTGCAACTTCTGAGCAAGGTTTAAATTTTGTTTTGTTTTGCTTTCTTCAAACTTTGGAAAGGACATAAGTTTGTCAAAAAAGAAACAGAAACAGAAACATGAGGTCACTACATCTATCTATCTATCTATCTATCTATCTATCTATCTATCTATCTATCTATCTATCTATCTATCTCTATCTGATTCTCAATATTTAAAAAAATACATAAATGTTGGAATATTTAAAAATTAAAAAAGAAAAGAAAGTCAATTATATTCAGACCTAGAGCTCTGCTCCTTCATTCTCCAAACTATATATTCAGGCAGAAAATCTGAAGAAAGGCAATACTCTTAAATAACATGACAATAAATTGGATAGTTTAGCTAATATTCTAGAAGAGAGGAATATAATTGAAAGTGTTCTTTATGTATTAGAGCAATGGATTGAAAATAACAGAAGTAAAAGTAAAGTTTTTTATAAAATGTGCAGATATAGGATGGGGAATATGGGACGTTGTAGAACTACATGTCATAAAATATCTTGGAATAGCAGTCAATTACAAACTGAATGAGAATCCTTTTGGTGATTAGAAATTAGGAGACTGTAAATTCTAACCCAACTTTGAGTTCTAGTCCAACCAAAGCCAGCTGAGCGACTCTGACACAGTCTCTTAGCCTTAGGATAAAAAGAATGGCAAACCACTTCTGAAATCTTGCCAAGAAAATTGTATGGAATTGTCCAGGCTGAAACCAGGAGTCAATATTGACTCAAAGGTGCGTGCAGAAACATACACAGAGAGAGAGAGAGATAGACAGAGAGAGACAGAGAGAGAGGGAAGGAGGGAGGGAGGGAGAAAATAAGAATACAAGGTAGTAGCGTTTGCAGAGATGGGTATATTAGGAAATGAAAATATATTAGAAAAACTGTAGCTGACAATATATACCACTATTTCTTTAGATTGCATTATAAATAAACTAATGAATAAATGAGACCAAACTAAATTGCTGTAAAAAAAAAAGAAAAGAAAAAAGAAACAAAACACCACAAGAGATAAATTAAACCAGGAAACAGAATATATATATATATATATAGCATATAAACAGAAGGCTCATAATGAACTGCCTTAGAATAGGCATAAAAAGAAACTCTTTCAAACCGTTACTTCTCCTGCTGTGGTTACTAGAAGGAATTTTTCATTTATTATATTTTATTCTCAAACATGGAAGAAAGAGATATCAGAATAACAGAGTTAGAAATAACTTTGGAAGTCTTGTCCAAAGGCTGTTCAATCTCTTCTTAAAAACCTATAGTGATGGAACAGCCACAACCTCTGGAGTCAAGCTAGATTAATTATTCTGTCAGAATAATTCTGTCAATTATTCTGTCTTCTTAGTTCTAGGTTGCATCTCTCCTTCGTAAGTTTTGTTGTTTCCCATTTTTGACCAAACCCACTTTGCCACTTTTGTTTATATAGGTTGGTGACCAAATTAATACTGAACTCAAGTCAGAAATTGGCCTCATTGCTTTATCAGAGGCGATTTTAAGAATATTTGTATTTGCAGGTAAGCCAGAAAGAAACTTTTGGAATTCAAGCAATGAAGGAGTCTTTTTATTTTAGACATCATTTTTGATAGTCACATTAGAATTTCTACTATATATAAATGCTCAATGACAAATATGATCTGTAGCTAAGGCAGTTGCAGAGTGAATCTATTGCCCTGGATGAAAATAAAGCTGAGCTAGGTCATTTTCTCTTTGATATTCTTGTGACATATTGTAACATCAGTCTGAGTGGATGACTGCTAATGGCATCATATAACCCTACCAGAAAGAATCAACTAGGAGAAACTGCCCCAAACTATGGAAAACTGTAAGTTGGTTAAAACAACATTAATTCTATATGCTTGTGAGAAATAGCTGGAAGAGACTATGGTCAAGTTGTACACATCTTCATATACACACATGGAAATTATCAATAACAGCTATAAAATTAAAATGTTATCCAATATATTACTTCTATGCAGCTTTAAACACTTCAAAGCATGGAAACAAATTCTGCTGGTATACAATCAATCATAGCCAATCTTCCTTATTAAAGGTAATCTGGACAATACTCTGTAGACACAAATTTTATGTACCACATGTAAAGTCAAATCTTCTTCCCCCTTCTTGCCAATTGAAAAAAAAAATACACATCCAGTGGACACCCTTGAAACTTCAAAAACTAAAATTCCCCCCAAAAGTTAATTCACAAAATTTCCAAAATTTAATTATTCCCAAAAATTAATTTCAGCACACCAAAAATGTGAACTAAATTTCCTGGTTATTTTAGCTGCAAACAATTGAATAGATTATTGACATCATGTGGGATCAGCTAAATAAATCTGCCACCTTGTTTTCCTTGAATTAATACAGTATTAAGAAAAACTTAATATTGATGAAAACCTAATATGAGTATTCTAATACAAACTCTACATTAAGAAGTTATTGTTATTTGTGAATATGGAAGAACGTTTCAGAGATGACTAAGTGCAAAATGTCCCTTCATGATTTCTAATGTGTGTATTTTGCTGTACATCGAGGCTTACAATTTCTAGCTCCTATTTAAAAACTATTACTGAGATTCACCTTTATATAATCACAGCTGTTAATCAAGTCATCCAGATGCTTTATATCTGTTAACAAGATTTAAAGAATAGATCAGGCAGTACCTGCCAAATAGAATTTATTAAGCTATTGCTTTCTCTGGTCTTAAAATAAACCACATATGGGCCTTAGATATGTAGGAGAAATCGTAAAAATGGCATGGATGCTGTTGCTTAGAATTGCTATCCAAATCTTATATAAAGTATAATAATCAAAATCAATTGGCTAGTTATTTATGAGGTGAAAAATCAAGTTAGCTTTTTAAGAGACAACTATTTTGTTAAGATATCCAGAATCTCTCATTTACTTATTTAAATCATATTAAATCATTCCATACAAAGTCTGTCCCTGCTTACATATTCTGTCTCACAGGTCCTGCCATGATTACTCAAATAGATACAGGTAGGATGTAGAGACATAGGAATAGGGTGAGCACATGCTTAAGTAATGTATCCCTCCTCATGTTTCTTAGAAATTCTGGAAAGGCAGGGGTGGGATTCTACCAGTTCGCACCTATTCGCTAAAACCAGTTGTTAACATTCTAAGCAATTCAGAGAACTGGTTGTTAGAAGAAATTACTGGCCTAATCCTGTAAGGAAGGCAGGAAGGAAACATTATGGTGTTGTTTACAGAAACTGCCTCTCTGTTAACCCTTATTACATTCTTGGCAGGACTAGACTTCCTATCTCAGGAACATCTCTGGAGTTTTTTCCCCCTCCTTTGCTGGTACTTTGCTTGTTGGAGTGACCATTCAAAGTTACCATGGCACTGAAAAAAGTGACTTATGACCACTTTTCACACTTACAACTGTTGTAGCATCCCCACAGTCATGAGAAGCCAGGCGAGGAGATGCATGCCTCGATGTGAGTGATATTGAGTTGGCCACACCCAGCCAATAACATGACCACCAAGCCATGTCCCCCCAGTCACATGACCACCAAGTCATACTCACTACCTAAGCCATGCCCACAGAACCAGTTGTTAAAAAATTAAATCCCACCCCCGTGGAAAGGGGACTATTTATTAAACTGCACAAATTCTCGTTGTATTATATAACCATTGGAGAAAAGCTAAAATACCATATAAATCAATAGCCTAGCCTTTCTATATACAGTTGTTAAAAGTAATTCTTGTAGGATGGTAGCATTGTTTCAAAAATATCAAACCTGAGCCTATGCTGTTTTTATAACTCATGTTCACAAGTTCTCATTATATACTGTATTGGTGTTTTAGTGAATCCTGCATTCTGGAATAGGTTGAGTCACTTGAGAGCAATTCTCTGCCCCTCTAAGCAAAATGGTATTTTTCTCTAAAATTGTCTGGATGGAAACTTCACTTTCCAGAAGCTTTATGAGAGGCATATTCCTTCAGACAAACTAAATAAATAAATAAATCCAGTTCTTAACTTGCTGGATATCTCAAGATATAAAAAGGGAACAGTAACGAATATTCTTACTTAGTAATCATAAAGAACAAAATCTGTGTGCAACCATATCAATTCCCCATATCTATAGAGACAATATAGTGCAGTAGTTAAGGTGATGATTACACAAGGGGGATCTAAATTCTTATCCAGTCACAACTATGGAAGCTCAGCAGGTACATTTGGATCAGCCATTCATTCTCAACCAAAACTATTCCAGATTTTAGGAAAAATATATTAGGAAAAATATAGGAGGAGGGAGAAATAATTATTTATGTATTTGAGGAGTTTTTGGTGCTCTTTGAGCTCAGTTTTCTTGCAGATGTTTCATTACACAAACTAGGTAACATCATCAGTCATGAAACATTTGCAAGAAACAACCAAGCCCAGAGACCACCAAGGACCTCTTATTTCAATCCTGAGCTTTAAATATTCTTCTTTATTTATGTATTTATTTAATTTCAATAGCCACCCAATGACTCTGAGTGGCTTGCAATTATATGTATCTATGGTATATCTACAGTATATCTACAGTTCTAATCTCCAATCTCTTCTAATCTAGTTGGAATGAATACTATATCACATGACATAAAATGGACACCAAACATCAAAAACGTCATCAAAAAAGCACAACAAAGAATGTTCTTTCTGTGCCAACTCAGAAAGCTCAAACTGCCCAAGGAACTGCTGATACAGTTCTACAGAGGAATTATTGAGTCTGTCATCTGCACCTCTATAATTGTCTGGTTTGGTTCTGCAACCCAACAGGACAGACACAGACTTCAGAGGATAACTAGGACTGCAGAAAAAACAATTACTACCCACCTGCCTTCAATCGAGAACCTGTACACTGCACGAGTCAAAAAGACAGCTGTGAAAATATTTACAGACCCCTCACATCCCAGACATAAACTATTTCAACTCCCTCCCTCAAAACGACACTATAGAGCACTGCATACCAGAACAACTAGACACAAGAACAGTTTTTCCCCCGAAAGCCATCGCTCTACTAAACAAATAATTCCCTCAACACTGTTCAACTATTTACAAAGTCTGCACTACTATTACTGTAAATCTTCTCATCACTCCTTATCACTCATCCCCTCCCACTTGTGACTGTATTACAACTTATATTGACTGTTTCCTAGTATGATTCGATTGCTTATTGTATCCTATGACTATCATTAAGTGTTGTACCTTATGATTCTTGACTCTTGATGAATGTATCTTTTCTTTTATGTATACTGAGAGTACTTGCACAAAGACAAATTCCTTGTGTGTCCAATCACACTTGGCCAATAAAGAATTCTATCTATCTATGAATTTGGACAGGGTGTTCCCGGTTCATGTTACAATACTTGAACGTTAACCATTTCACTCAACCTTTCCACTCCTTAGAAAATCACAAATGAACACTTTGAATAAATATCACTATGACTGAGATTACATGAATGATGATGGCTTCTGAGAGACATTAGTATATTTAGTATAAATACCTGCTGGAAAAAAAACCCATTGTATATATGATTCGATCACTGGTTTCTACACAAGATAAGATTCTTCATTATCATATTAAAGTCTTGGCTTTCTTGAAATACAGTACACATATGAAAGTATGCCTGAAGCATCATGTCTCTGGAAGAAATATAGCTGGATGCTATAATTCTACAGCATAAGCCTATCATTGCTTTATTTTATAAAGCCAGTTTATTAGGAAATCTTTATTACAGTGTGAGATGATGAAGCTTCTATCACTGGTTATGTGGATCTATCAAAACACATTCTGTACTGCTATAAACCCTCTAAAGGCTATGTGGCAGAAATAATGTGATAAAAAAGGCAGAGTAGAGTTGTTGTGGTCTACTGTGATAAACCTGGAAATTTCATTCTGCCTTCACTATTGATATGGCTTCATTTTTCCCCACAGAAGATAAATTACACAAATCTGGAGATCTACAGTACTTTCCACCTATACATACATTGATATTTACCAACTGTTCTCTGTCATGAACATGCATAAGTCTCACAGCTCAAACTGCTTAGATGGATTGATTATATGACCTAGGACAAGATATGCAGTCTTGCTTCCTGATATATGTTTGTGCCACATAAAATGTACTTCTGTGTACATAAGAAAAAAAGTTTTTAGATGATATTTTAGGTGCAATAAATAGTGATCAAGCAATTTGAAATTCTTTCTGAGCAATTTTATTTTATTTATTTATTTGGAACTTTATATTGCCACCTATTCGTACATGGAGACTCAAGGCAGCTTACAAGAATATAAAAATAATATAAAAACAGTAAAACTAATAAAAAAGAAAACCAATAATAATTAATACAATAACATAATAAAATAACCCCCATCCTCCACCCCAGTGACAACACATCACACAAGCCATTTAATGGGCTCCATCCTATTCTACGTTCCCAAGACCCAGGTCTTGACAGAACCAGGTCTTCAGTGCCTTCCAGAAGATGTTAGGGTGAGGACCAGTCTAATCTCCAGGGAGATGATGTTCCAGACAGAGGGAGCCACCATGGGTCCCACCAGTATATCTCCCTAGGGTCAAGTATATGTAACTAGCAAGAATTTAAGTTTTTGTCCTAGAAGTTTAGGTAGAATTGTCATTATCATCATGTTCATCTTCGTTACCATGTCATTCTCCCCCCTAATACTACTTTTTCCTTTATTCTCATAACTACGCTTTAAGATATATAAAAACAATTGGCATGAGAGAGATTGCATCCGTGGTTAATGAAAAAGAATTTGAACTGTGTTTCTTGGTCAAAACTCCAAAATCTTAAGCATTATAATTATCTTTTTAATTCCTCCAACAAGGCAATAGGAAAATTTTATAGAGAAAAGTTGTGGGTTCTCAAATGTATCTTACTGAGGACCCCCATATGGCCAATATAATATCAATGGATATTTCCTGACATTCACATCCTGGCTGATGACCAATTAAACCATAATTCTGTTGAGTTTACTTTTTCCATCTCAAACACCATGCGGTTTTCTTCATAATGAAATGGGTTTCTCCAGAATGAATTATATTGTAGATAGCATGGTCCTTATGGTTGGATTGAAAGTAGAATATGTAGGTAAAATCAATAAGAGAAATAAAAAGAATAAGACAAAATTACTATGATTACACTTAATCATGAAGTCTCTTTGTTGTTTCTGGCAATGAGTTTGTAACACATTTGAAACAGAATCTTGTAAATCTTTTAAAAAATGCCTTACAATATAAGATGTGAAGAAATGCAAAACTTTTTAATCTAAAAATTGAAAAGCTGATCTTCTTGCCCATAACTTCATCTAACTTACCTTAGCTATGGGAAGGAATCATTTAGGTGTATTACTTATCTCATTCTGCAACATTTTTTGCAGTATTCCTTACCACCTTCTTGCATATTTCACTTTTGGAGAAATTCTGCAGAATAACTTCTTTTCAGTCACAACTTTATTTGAAGGTTGATCAAATCAGATTTATTAGTAGGGAAGCACGAAGCACTCAAGGTTTCAATTGGTTTTCTTGTTCAAATGGCAATGTCTTCCTTTAAACCTTTGTAACTTGAAATGAAAATCTTTACAAGGTAACATAACAGAAACTACATCACAACTGTTCCTAAGCAAGCCACATTTAACCTCTACAGTTTTCCTAAACCAAATTCAGCTGCTTAGATGATTTTGCTAATGAATCACATTATCCAATACATTTCTAGAAGATGTTTTCTGGGCGCAGCTTGAAAATCAGGAGGTGACCTTGGAGTCTGCCCATTTTGCTAATTTGCTGTTTATTTGGATGAGTGACTCTTTAAAATCCTAATTTACCAACAGGCTTAACTAAATCAATCAATGGGGTTACATGAGCATAAAATATTTCCTAACAGGGCAGGAAATCATTGGCAAGGGATAAATGTTCAAAACACACATTAGCTTATTTGGCTGCACTTTATTCTTAGATATATGAAATATGATTTTTTTTGGTGCTGTTATTCTATATTTGTGTCCAGAAAGAGATTATATATGAATTTGTTTTGTTTTAGAGCTTAAATTAATTCAGCAATAAAGCTGATTTGAGGAAGTTTGAAAAAAATATTCCTGACCAAATTTCTTATGCATACTGTATATATAAGTGAAAGATATATCTGGGACAGATTGCACTTCAGTGACAGTTATATTGGGAAAGGTAGATTTTTAGCAAACAATTGGAAGCATCCTGATGATACAAAGAAGACAGAAAGTGAAGCTTCAGGATGTTTGTCAAGCCTTGTTGAGCAAGATGTTTCATTTTATCTGACAATTTCAGGGACATATATTTCCCATTTCTATACCCATAACAAGGATTTTGGCTTTTGAATGTAAGCAATTTATGGCAACTTATAAGGTAGGTTTGATGTGAGCCAAGGGGAAGTCAGAAATGCTGGGTTTCATTATAATCTAAAGAACTTTATTTCCAGTAAACTAAAGAAAAATGGGGCTGCTCAAAATGGAGTTTATGCTTCCAAATGAAACTGAATGCTGACTCTTCAGTAAGCCCCACTACATCCTATTGAGCCATAAGATCTGAGTCACCTGTTTTGGCTTAACAACGTGTTTGGAAGAAGCTATTGAGCTGTCTGGCCTTCCTACAGAGTATTGTATTAGTGATTTAAAGTATGTCCTACCACCTTGAATTGGCCTCACAAATAAATAGGCAGCTGATATAGCTTCAAAGGAAGGCATATATTATGAGGAATGTGTGGACAGAGAAAAGTTTTTCTTCTTTCATATCCAAACCCAGTCATGCATGGAGGCCAGAAGAGGGGAAATGCAGGACAAATAAACTGAACATTTTCACAACGTATCATTAAATTATGGAAGATGGTTTTTACAGAGAACTAGTTGACTCCAAAAGAAGCTTTTAGCTTCAATGGGACTAGGTTAACTCCATAATCAAATGAAATGTAGGGGTCTGAATTGCATATTACATTTCTACATCTATGTCTTGTTTATGAGTTTCTTTGAGCAGGTCAGCCATTGGTAGCTACTTTCTGTACACTTTACATAGATTCCTGAATTAAAGAGAACTGTACTCAGATCCATCTTCCTGACTAATCTGTAGAAACATGATGATACCACACACATAGTGACATCCTTGTATAACTTATATAATTTATCTTATTTTCAACATGACATTATGATGTCAATAATGTATAGTGCAGAATTTAGGTCATTTCATGACATATGGTGCCCATTGTATCCATATCCGTGTTTCTTCGACTTGAAAATTTGAGATGTGTGCACTTCAACTCCCAACATTCCTTAGCCACACATTTTAAAGTCATCAAGGCAAGGAAACACTGGCCTCAGTAATAATATTCTGTCAGATTAGTGCAATGGGCTTCACCTAGCCAATTGAAAGCTAAACCCTTTCTGAAACTAAAGTTTTGTCCTGAAAAAAGCTTCCAAATTATAATCAAGGGCAGTCTGATATATAGTAAACTAAGTCCCACTGAGTGATATATATTACAGCAATTGGACTTATTGCATCTTAATATGGCCCATGCAATGTAATTTTTGACTTATTGGAGTGGTGCAGTGGCCTAGAGGTGGAGCTCTTACCTCACAATCAGGAGGCTGTGAGTTTGATCCTAGATAGAGGTAGATATTTCTCTCTCTGGGCACAATGAGAATGTATCTGCTGAACAAAACCCCACATTGGTGACAGGAAGGGCATCCGGCCAGTAAACACTCTGTAGCTGCATTCAGTTGTCCAGACTCCACCCCACAAGGGTTTCTGGGGTCATTAAAAGAAGATGATAATGATGTAATTTTTGACATAACATAATGAAGTCTGCCCATTATGATAATATGTTGTGATAATTATAAAGCAGGTCACCGACATGACTGACTTGACTTTATGACATTTTTGTGCGACTATTGTCAAGCAAACCCATTCTTTGCTATGGGGCTTAATCATCAAAAACCTGAAGTAATTGCTGGTTTGAGGCAAAACTATAAATCATGGTCATGTGAATATGAACTGGTTGCTGAGTGCCTCAAATGTGGTCACAGAATTTCAGGAAGGTCCTCAATCAATCTTTGTGAGTCCATTATGGAGGATCCATAATAACTTTGAATTGTTGCTAAGCAACTGGTCATAAGTAGATGGCAACTTGTATTCTTTTCTTATGTTTTTGAAAGCAGAGATATTTTTGTAAACAGGGAATAACCTTTTCCTGCAGAAACTGTTCCATGCATTCACCAAGCATTTCACAAACTTGCCACAGAGAAACCAGGAGTGAATATGAAATCCAGTGTCTGGATTTTCAGATGAGTCAGTTGCATTTAATAAGACAATCTTTCCTTAAAGCAAAATCCTTGCATTTATTATCATTTATACACAAAGCAATTAGCTCAGTTACCATAGCTCTTTGAATGCTTAGTCTATTCTTTGTGTACTAATGTTTCCTGACAACACAAATTTATGTGTATCTGTAGTTTGGTAGTGTTTGGGGGGAGGGCAGAAACAAAATCAACATTACAGGCACCTAGGAACTTCTACAAAGCTCTAATATTAAAATATGGACAGGACAGGACACAAAAAGAACAGGATACATTTATGTCAGAATTTTAAAAAGCAGATTAAAAGGCATTTGTTCATTTCATAACTCAGAGTAAATTATTGTCAGGATTAGCTATTAAAGGCTTAACAGGAATAATTCCAGAGAGTAATGGAGTAATTAAAAAAAAACTTCTGAAGAAAGATTTGTTAACCTTTTCAATATGTCTGGGGCTTTTCCTCACTGATATCCAGTTGCCAAGAGTCAATGCAAAACAGAACAAAGCCATTTTAAAAGTTCAATAAAATATTTCTTAAAGTAAACTGTACTCATGATGGTTGCAGGGATACATCTGTGCAGATGTGTTGGCTGCAGTTTGAAAGCTGAACTGGATGGCATCCTTAGGGATTGTCACTCTGGATTTTTCTATGTGCAATGATTGTCCTCTTGGCTTACTACCAATGCATATGGGGTAGTTGTTGTGGTTCGCCAGCAGCCTGTGCAGACAGCAGTGGAATCGGACAGTGGGGAAGAACGGGGACCAGTCCAGAAGTCTGGAGAACACTTGGACGAGGGTCCTGCATCTGATGCAGAGATGGGGCCAGGACCATCTGGGAGTGGGGTGCTGACTCCAGAGCCTCTGGATTCTGGCAACAGCGAGGCATAGGAACAAGGGGAGCCTGTTCCCAGAGTGCGTGTGCTTAGAGCTGCTAGAAGGAAAGAGCAACTGAGACTTAAGGGGCAACTTGGGAGTAAGACTTGGAGGTGATTGCCCCTCCCATAAGGTATAAAGAACAGGCAAAGACGAATAAATCTTTGTAGGAAGCAAAGTTGTTTGTTCTGTTCAGATTAATCCTTGAAGTTCTGTGTGGACTTTGTACTCCAGTTGGTTTTTTATAATTCATTTGGCATTCTAGTTGTTGACAACAATTCAAAGGAAAGAAAGATGGGTGCTTATCTCAAAAGGACTGTTTGGGACTTATTACTGGCTGGAGTGAACATAATTCCTAGCACTGAAATAAAACAAGAATTGTTTTAACTAAGTGTGTGCTTAATTACAGTCTCAGGAAGTGTCATGCCCCTGGTGGAGACTTACTCTGAGGAAGAGGAGAAACAGCTAACAGGGAATGGGAGTGTGGCTGCAGAGGTGATGGAGGAGACTGGGGAAGGGCAGAAGCCAGCTGAGCAGTCAGAGGAGGATCCAGGCCCATCCCCTATCCAGCCTAGGTCACGCAGGGAGGAGAGGATCAGGGAAAAGCAAGGTCTACTCAAGAGGAGATTACCATGATCCTCCTCGTGGCTTGCAGGTGGGAGCTATGTATATAAGTTTTCAACTACATAGTTAGAATTGCTGAAGTCAATTAGTGTTTACCTTGAAAGAGGTTTACCTTTGCTGGCATTCTTCCCATGGACTTTTCTCGGTTATTTTCCTGGAGTTTATGATTAGTTATCTCGGCTTGCTTCAGAACTCTCATCAATGCGGTTTGTTTTGGCTTTCTCTTTGCCTCATTATTTACTTTTGTGACTTTAAACTGTGCCTAGTAAAACAGTGAAGTTAAGTTGAAGGCCTTACCGGACTTTAATATATGTTTTGGGTTTTGAATTATTTTGAGAGACTATGGGTCATCACATTTTGACTCCAGCCACCCCTTCAACTTATTTTTGCTTTTTGTGGGGTGACCATGGAACAGCTGAGAGCAGAGATTGCCCAGTTAACCCAGCAAGTGGCTCTTTTGACTGCACAGGTGGCACAAATGCAAGTTGCCTGGCCACGCCGAAAATGCCCAGTGGCAGTGCCAGATAAATTTGATGGTTCGCCGGCCCAATTTCCAGCATTTTTGGGGCAGTGCCAACTTTACATGAGCCTTCGGCCTGAGGACTTTCCCACTGACTGGGATAAGATGGGTTTTTTGATTAGTTTGTTGTCAGGCTCTGCAGCATGTTGGGCAACACCTCTGCTGACCCAGCCCAACCAGGTGTTGGACAATTACGCCAAGTTTTGCTGTCAGTTTCAGGCCATGTTTGAGGACCCTGTTCGAAGCCAAACAGCAAACAGACCTTTGAGAGAGTTGAAGCAGGGGTGTGGCTCACTCATGTATTATATTGTTAGTTTTCTGGTGGTTGCTCAGGATGTACAATGGAATGAGGCAGCACTATTAGACCAGTTCCAGGAGGGTTTATCATCGGAGCTCCTGGATGAGTTGGCGCGCACTGAATGCCTTCACACCCTTCAGGAGCTCATGCATTTGTGTCTTCATATCGATGTAGACTTCAGCAGCGATGGGTGCGACGACGGACAGAGACCATATCTTTTTCCAGCAAGATGGCACCCTTGGTGGAAGTGCCTTTGGAGGAACCCATGCAGTTGGGGGCTGGCCGCCCTCACCTGACTCAAGTCGAAAAGAATAGATGTCGTCGTGATGGTTTAGGCCTCTATTGTGGCAATCGAGGCCATTTTGCGGCCAAGTGTCCTGTTAAGACATCCACAGCAGCGACATCTGCGGTGATGGGAAATAAGCATCATTCGGCCTACGGGTGTCTGCAGGTTGGGATGTAAAGTCCATAGGCCCGCCATCTTCACCAACCTTGCCACCCTCGTCACCTTTGACATCTTCAACATCTCCACCACAGTCGCTATTGGTGAAGCATCTTGTGCTGACAGCAAGTGTGTTTGTGCCTGGTGTGGGAATGGTGGAGATCCCAGCTTTGGTCGATTCAGGGGTCACAGAAAATTTCATGGATGCTCATTTTGTCAAGCAGTGGTTCATTCCTCAGCAATAGGTATCCCCTCCAGTAATGGTGGAGATGATTGATGGTCGGCCCCTTTGTTCAGGACCTGTGGTTGCTGCAACCAAACCCCTTTGCATGCATATTGGGCAGCATGTGGAGGAAACCGTGTTTTACGGTTGCAGCAGTGCCTCATTTTCTGGTGGTGCTGGGTTTGGAGTGGTTACAGGCCCATGATCCACAGATTGTCTGGTCGTCTGGAGCTGTGCAGTTCCTTGATAGGAAGTGTGCCAACCATTGCTTGTGCTCCTGTGCAGGGAGTGTGGCTACGCCCGTGAACCTGGATCTACCTGCAGAGTTGGTGGACTTTGCTGATGTGTTTGGGGAGAAGGAGGTGGATCAGTTGTCTCCGCATTGGGCATATGACTGTCCAATTGACTTGTTGCCCAATGCAAAATTGCCAGTGGGTTGAATATATTCCCTGTTGGAACCGGAGTTGGCCGCATTGAGGGATTTTATTGACAAGAACCTCCAGAAAGAGTTTATCCAGCCTTCTACCTCCCCATTGGCTGCACCAGTGCTTTTTGTGAAAAAGAAATTGGGGGAGCTATGTTTGTGTTGTGATTACCGCAAGTTGAATGCAATCACAGTGAGGAATTGGTACCCGCTTCCCCTCATCCCTGAACTGATTGAGCAGCTTTGTCAAGCTAAGATCTTTATGAAGTTGGATTTGCATGGGGCCTACAATCTGGTTCGCATTCGTGCATGGGACAAGTGGAAAACAGCTTTCCGGACGAGGTACGGGCATTTTGAGTATACCGTGCTGCCTTTTGGATTAACCAATGCCCCAGCTGTGTTCATGCATTTCATGCACAATGTTTTCTGTGATTTCTTGGACCAATTCATGGTCATTTATTTAGATGACATTTTGATTTACTCAGACTTCCTGCAGGAACATTGGCAGCATGTGCGGCTAGTGTTGCAATGCTTGCGTGATAACCACCTGTTTGCTAAATGTGAGAAGTGTCAGTTTGCACAAACTATGATTGACTTCTTGGGACATCGTATTTCACCTTCCAGGGTGGAAATGGACCCGGAAAAAATTCAATCGCTGCAGGAGCGGGAACCTCCACAGTGGGTTAAGGATGTGCAACGACTGTTGGGGTTTGCAAACTACTACTGCACATTTATTCCCTGCTTTGCTGCTTTGACTGCTCCCCTTTCTAATCTGCTCAAGAAGGGGGAGAAGTTCCATTAGGGTGCTGAGGAGCAGGCAGCTTTTGAGTAGTTGAAAGTCGCCTTTGCTTCTTAGCCTATCCTCAAACACCCTGATCCAGGCCAGCCATTTGTGGTGGAAACAAATGCTTCCAATGTGGCTGTTGGTGCAGTGCACCTCAAGGCCTATGCTCCCGCAGGCACCCTGTTCCCATACGCTTATTATTCCTGGCAGTTGTCGGCTCCAGAGCGCAACTATACAATTTGGGACAAGGAGCTATTGGTAGTTAAGGTTGCTTTTGAGACATGGTGGCACCACCTGGAGGGGGCTCGTCACCAACTCGAGGTTTAGACGAATCATTGCAATTTGGAACACCTACACACAGCTCAGACATTGAACCAGCGTCAGGTCCTTATTCTTTGCTCAATTCAATTTCTGGGTGACCTATGTTCCAAGTGGAGGGAATCAACGTGCCAACACCCTATCTCGGAAGCCCGAGTATACCTGAAAGGAGGATAAAATCTTGCCCTGGATGGTGATTCCGTTGGAATGGTTTGTGGCCACCAAGGAACCTGTGGACCTTCGAGTGAGGATTCAGGAGGCGCAGCGGCAGGACCCATTTGTGACAGCTTGACGTCGAGAATTGGATGAGAATGGGAGAAAAGAGACTCCTTGGGCATATATTGGGGACCTGTTGCAGTTCTGTAATTGCATTTATGTGGCTGGAGGTCCTCTTCGTGGCCTTATCCTATGTCAATGTCATGATAGTCCGGTGGCAGGACACTTTGGGATGTTCAAAGCACTGCACCTTATCTCTAGGACATTTTGGTGGCCGAGACTTAAACATGATGTGTCAGGATATGTGGCGTCCTGTGGGATCTGTCGCCAAGCCAAGTATGGTCCTGGTGCTCCCCCTGATCTATTGCAGCCCTTGCCCACTCCAGAACGACTGTGGGGGACAGTTTCATTGGATTTCATCGTTGAGTTACCACCATCGAATGGTGCCACAACCATTTTTGTGGTGATGGATATGTTGACTAAAATGGCCCACTTTATTCCATGTGCGGGTCTTCCATCGGCCAAGATAATGGCTCAATTGTTTATCTCCCATGTTTTCCGGTTGCATGGGTTACCAGATCGCATGGTATCAGATCGGGGGTACAATTTATGGCATGCTTCTGGCAGAGCCTACTTGCAAAACTGCAGGTTCAGGCGTGTCTGTTGTCTGCTCATCACCCCGAAACTGATGGGGGGACAGAGAGAGTGAATGCTATTTTGGAGCAGTACCTCTGCTGTTTCAGCAATACTCAACAAGACAATTGGGTGAAAGTGCTGCCAGTGGCAGAATTCTCTTATAACAATGCTCAACATGCATCCATCCATGTGTCCCCTTTCTTTGCTAACAATGGGTTTCATCCACGACTTTCCCCTTTAGCCCCGTCTGATTCCCCAGTTCCGGCAGTGGATACGTTTTTGCAGGAGTTAAAAAGCCATGCACCACATGTCAACTAGATCAACTACTTCACATGATCACATGATCAACTAGAGAGAGCCAAGGAAGACTATAAACAGTTTGCAGACCGACATCATTGTGATGTTCCACCTTTAGCGGTCGGCGATCGGGTTTGGCTCTCTACTCGATATTTACCAATGACGTGACCATTGTAAAAGCTCAATCACCGTTACTTGGGACCTTTTCCGATCAAGGCAGTGATCAATCCTGTGGCTTATCATCTCTCCCTGCCATGGACCATGCATATCCATCCTGTTTTTCATCGTTCCCTGTTAGTCCCTGCCTCGTCCGACAGTCCGCATAAACCGGCTGCATCACAGCCAGCCCCAGTAGCCCCTCTGGGAGAGGAGGAATATGGAGTGGATATCATCTGAGATTCACGCCAGTTGGTGGGGCCGATTTCAGTATTTGGTGGAATGGAAAGGTTATGGACCAGAGGACTTCACCTGGGTCGATGCCACTCATGTTCATACTCCTCGTTTGGTCCAGGACTTTCACGCTCGGTTTCCTCAACGTCTTCGTCCACCTGGTCCCGGTGGAGGGGGGTCTGTGGGGGGCATAATATCATGCCCCTGATGGAGTCTGACTCTGAGGAAGAGGAGGAAAAGCCAACAGGGAGTGGGAGTGTGGCTCCAGAGGTGGTGGAGGAGGCTGGGGAAGGCAGAGGCCGGCTGAGCAGTCAGAGGAGGATCCAGGCCCATCCCCTATCCATCCTAAGTTACGCAGAGAGAAGAGGATCAGGGAAAAGCAAGGTCTACTCAAGAGGAGATTACCATGATCCTCCTTGTGGCTTGCAGGTGGGAGCTATGTATATAAGTTTTCAACTACATAGTTAGAATTGCTGGAGTCAATTAGTGTTTACCTTGAAAGAGGTTTATCTTTGCTGATGTTCTTCCCATGGATTTTTCTCGGTTATTTTCCTGGAGTTTATGATTAGTTATCTCAGCTTGCTTCAGAACTCTCATCAATGCGGTTTGTTTTGTTTTTCTGTTTGCCTCATTATTTACTTTTGTGACTTTAAACTGTGCCTAATAAAACGGTGAAGTTAAGTTGAAGGGCTTACTGGACTTTAATATATGTTTTGGGTTTTGAGTTATTTTGAGAGACTACGGGTCATCACAAGAAGCCTTGGTCAGAACAGTAGTTGCTGGTATAATATAAATTCCATGTACTGTACAGGAAATGAGGATAGCATAGAAACAGCCTCAAAGTGGCTTTGCCCTGACTTCCTGAGGTATCAGAAAGAGGGAAGAGAAAGCACAGCCAGGCTTTCAAGATTCTATTACTATAGTCTATATAAAGTTTCAATTAAACTTTGGAGTCGGTTTCTTGACAAGGACTACCTTGAAGGCTTGGCAGATTTAAAGTGCCTGGCATGGGCTATAATGCTTTGCCAGACTCTTTAAAAGGCTCTGTTTAGACTTGCTTGGCCTTTCTGGTAGGATCCTGCCTGGAACAGATCTAATCAAATAATTGAGATGTACTGAATATGCCAACTATAGATTAGCTAGACAAGTGTTTCTTAATCTCAGCAATGTTAAGACCTGTGGACTTCATCTCCCAGAATTCCCCAGGCACCAGGTGAAGTTCAGAGGTCTGAAAGTCATTGAGATTGAGACACATTGCCCTAGAAAAGTGGTTCTGAATCTTTTTCTTACCCTTTAAATACCATTTATGGTCATGGACCACTGAGATGTAATTCAAGATTTAAATCATAACATTTCTTCAAGGCTTTGTGGATGTTCTGTGATGGCATCATGGCCCCCAAGGAATCCGCAGACCACAGGGTGAGAATCATTGCCCTAGACCCTTTCCTTACCAAGAGTTTATTGTAGGCATTTCCTTCCCCTTTCCCCCCAGGCACCAAAAGATTCAGTTTTCTTTGTAGTCCCATTGATTTGCCTCTATAATGTACCACTGCAGTGTGCATCCCTTACCATGCCAATGGGCTTGCCAGTTGTGTCCATCTAGGTGAGTGATTTTGCAATCTGTCTTCCCTTGAAACTTATCTCCTTCATCTTTTTTCATCCTAGAAAGCAAAGACAAACAAAGAATCCTTTATTTTGGGAACATTTTGGGACAGCCTGAAAGTAAGGTCCTGGAAAGACAAGACATAGAATGAAGACCTGGCCCAGTAGTATACTGCCAGAGACACAGACATCGACTCCATTATGAAGGCCAGCCTCATGCATCCCAGAGGATCAAATAGAGACCTTGGCAGACTGCATTCTTCAGCCTTTTAAACCCTTTCTCTTTTCGTAGATTTTCTACTTTCCTATCTGCTCTCTCCGCATACTTTCTGGTTACCTGTTATGGAAGAGGTTCTTGATATTTCAAAGCCTCCTCACTGTCACTAAAAGGACTCACAGGATTCTGTGGGAAAGGCTTTCCTCACTTCCAAATTGTCAATTTTTGAGCCTTTCAGTCTGCTTATATGCTCCTAGACAAACAGGAGAGGAAAGTGGGTCATTGCACCTAGAAATATACTGTGTTAAAACCGGTCTTTCAAAATGTCTTTAAAGAATGCTACTCAACCTGACTTTACTGTTGCAGTATTTTTGCTACCATTGTTAGGTTGATTATAATCATCATCATCATAATCATCATCAAACATGAAACTCAGTCAACTGAACATTTAAAAATGTTTAACAATTATTTAAACATTTATTATTATTATTATTATTATTATTATTATTATTATTATTATTATTATTATTATTATTGTTATTGTTATACATTTGTCATTGCTTTTCAGTTTCACACAGGAAAAAATAATATTGAAATTAATGTAAAGCTTTTCTTCCCCTTCTTAGAAATGCTGGCTGCTTTTAACTCAAAAGAGCAGAAAGACACAATAAATTTAATAAAACCTTTTTGATGTTTTGACTGTTGTCATATTTACATTTAATCAGGTCAGTTACAAACTTAGCAGCTGTATTTGCACAGTATCTTAAGCCTTGTTAGCATTAACTCTGGCTATTATGTTCTTCTGACTTAAGCCTGATGTGTGAAAACTGTGTGGTCAGTTTGTGGTTCACTGCATTGCAGAAGGTATGTCCCTACAAAAACAAATTGTTATAGAAACTAGGTTAAATTAGTTGTATGAAGCTTAGAGTAAGAAATCAGAAGTTGGGGTGGGTACAGAAAGCTATATGGAAGAAAAGAACCACATTGGAGTTGTTTTGTTTTGTTTTCATCAAGCAGAATGCGAATTTTCAACAGAAACTCAGAAACATAAAAAAGCTTCTCTTACTCCCACCATCACTCAAGGCACCTTCAAATAGGAGATAACTATTGTAATGAAATATTTCTCACCTTACATGCAAAACATTTCTCTGCCTTGATCTTTCTACTTCACTCAATGGGTTACTGGCCTTGTTTTTCAATAGCTTGGTTTCTTTGAATTGTTTTGCTGCTGAAGGCAATATCTGTCATTGGCATAAAAACTTCAGCATTTTCAAAGGGCAGCTTGTATATATTTTTCATCTTGACATGGTTGATGTTGTATGCCATTATCCAATTGCAGCTAAGTTCACCATGACAGCATGTTATTGTTCAATTAGGATTTTTGACATCCTTCCTAATTGTGAATACCTCACCATTTCAGGTTCATCCTATATTTGCCTTCCTTCTATTTGTCACTGGAAGCTAACGCTCAAGCAAAAGAAAGTATTTCTGTTCTTTGAAAAGGAGAAATTGGGGAAAAAAGAATCACATTTACTGCATTAATAAATACTATAACTTTGGTTCTGGTAGACAAAACATTGCTAGAATTGTGTTATATCTGGGGCTGAAACATTGCTTCAGAAAGATTAGATTTCTAAATTCCTACAGCACTTTTGTTCTGACATTCAGATCTCTGAATTCAGGGAACTTATTCTGAAATAGAAGAAACCTGGAAAATGTACCCAAACTCAATGGGAAATAGAAATGGTAAAAATCAAACCCTGGCTGAGAAAGGGAATTGTATATTCTACTCTGCACATACATGTTTGAGGGAGTATAGAAAAAAAACAAAACCTTTCCTGTACAGGGAAAAAAACATGTTTTTTTCTCTCTTCCAAATCTAATTATCTAAAGTCTTTGTATTTGCTTACAAAAGAAGGAGTTTTCTTTTTCTAAGTATGATTCTTCTTTGTGCTCCAGCTTCATGGGAAATGATAGAATCTGCACCACAGTGTCCTCTTTTTTTGTCTTTCTTTATCAAAAGAGAAAGGCAAATGTCTTAGTTTATTTTTCAGGCACAGAAAATAATATATGAGAACCAGTTAGTGCAGTGCTTAAGGCACCAAGCTAGAAACCAGGAGATTATGAGTTCTAGTTCTTAGGTTTAAAAAAGGTGTCATTTTTTTCAACCCTAGAAGACGAGGGCAAGGCAAGCCATATCTGAAAAAAATGCCAAGGAAATAACAGGGAGTAGTCCAGCTAGTCATCAGGACTCAACACTGACTTGAAGATCCTCCCTACTCGCAACAAATGTTTTCAGTGGTCCATTAAAGCAGTTGAACAATGTGCCATTATCTTCTTCTTGAACCAATAATTGAAATATTTTCTTTCCATGTAATCTAAGTAGCTTAAGTTTGTAGTATTTAAGTGCAAAACTTTACTGACAATTCCCTTGTAGGCAAATCTGTGATAAGATGCTGATTATGTAGGCTGGCATTCTCTGGTGCTAGGAACAGTGGTGACATGATAGCAGTGTTTCAATATTTGAATGGCTCCCACAGAGAAGAGGGGATCAACCTACTGTATTTTCCAAAGCAACTGAAAGCAGGACAAGAAACAATGGATGGAAACTAATCAAGGACAGAACCAACCTCGAAATAAGGAGAAATTTTCTGACAGTTGGAACAATTAATCAATGGAATGGCTTGCCTTTAGAAGTTATGAGTGCCCCAACATGGGAGATTTTTAAGAAGAAATTGGGCAGCCATTTACCTGGAATGGTAAATGGTAAAGCCATTTACCTGGCATTTAAGGTTTTCTGCTTGAGGATAAAGTTAGATTAGAAAACCTACAAGGTCCCTTCCAACTCTGTTATTCTGTTACTCTTTCTTAAGCCTTCTTTCTCCACTTGAGGGTGTTTATATAAAGGAGTTATATTTTATTCTAGCCTTTCCCTTCTTTTTGCCCTGAAGCCCAGCCATGAGCACTTCAAAACCTTGTCCATATTTTTGGGGGGAACCATATCCTTTCAGCAATTTAATTTATCCTCAAAGAATTGTATACATAGTTCCATTAACTAGCATAGCATAGCAGAATCAGATCCTATTTCTTTCTCCTTCAAACTATAGTATATTGCTTTTCTTCTACATTCTATTATTAGGGATTTTTCAGAAATACTTACCTACTGTAAATACTATTTCCCCTCCCATTTAAGTGGTGGCTAATACTTGGGAAGAGACAGAGAAAGTTGTATGAAAACTTAGATTAGAATAATGGGTAAAATACAATAAAATGAAATTTAACACAGAGAAATGTAAAATCCTACATCTAGCTAAGAAAAATGAAAAAAAAGCATGTACAGGCTGGAGGGGTGGGAGATCTGACTCAAAAGTAGCATTTGGGTGCACTAGTGAATCACAAATTCAATATATCACAAGAGTATAATGCAACTGCAAAGAAGTCCTTTGGGGGAATCAAAAGAGGCATAGAGTCCAGGTTTCAAGAAGTAATGATCCTGCTCTACTCTGCCTTAGTTATTTGGAATACTGCATTCAATGCTAAAGATCCCAATTTTTTTAAAAAAAGACATTGACAAACATGACAAACATGTCTAGAGAAAAGCTATCTAGCTGGCAAAGAATTGAAAACCAATTCCTACAAGGAAAACTTCAAAGACCTGCTTAGTTCACAGAAGAGAAGGTGAAGGGAGGACACAATAATTGTCTTCAAAAATCTGAAAGGTAGATGTCAGGGCTCTGGCATCCACCCCATTCGAATCATGAGTCTCTAGCCACATCTCTCTGAGTTTAAAAAAAAATCATTTATTAGGAGTGAACTTGCCAGTGCCACCTGGGTGCAGCCGACTCTGAGACACATCATTCATTTCACCCGTGACTCTGATCTTCCCCCACCCTCTGGATGTATATTCATCAATAGCCAATCATGCTCTCCAGTAGTAATCTTGTGTGCCAGAAGCTTTGGCCACCTAGCAATTATCTATGAAAGCATTTAAGGAATGCATTACTTCCCCCACTCCCTTTCTGCTGACAACTCTAAAAGGCCAGAGAAATATTTCTGAGTTGACAGTAGATACATTGTAGAGATTTGTTCCAGGGAGTATGGCTAGAACTAATGGGATGAAATTTCAAGGATGTAAATACAGATTAGACTTAAAAAAAGAATTTGACAATAAGAACTATCAATCTTTAAATAGATTACTGTATGGAATAGTTTCTTCTCGTTCACTGGAGGTTTTCAGAGTCAGGATCAGGGATGCACAAATAGGGCCCCTCTTCAACCTATGAACTTAAACTCCTAGCATTCCTGAGCCAGAAATTCTGGCAGTTGAAGTCCACAATTTTTAAACAGGCCATGGTTTCCCACCCCTAGTCTGGATAGACATTTATCAGGTATCTTACAGTGGTCCTGAATTGTGGAGGAGATCAGACTTGAGGCCTCTTAGATCACTTTCAATTCTATGATTTTATGATTTTAATCTTACATCATTTTTAGCTCTCAAGAATCAGTTCAATGAATGTGAACTGCAAACATAAGCAATCAAATGAATCTAAGAGTCCAAAGAGAGAAAGATCTGAAAGATTATTATCTCAATTCATATTAAGTAAATATCATATATTGATGATGTGTATTCATTTTTTTCTCTCTTGAAACTCACCTGTGCACATCCTTTCATGTATAAATCCAAGGGTTTATAAAATCAAAATTGAGAAAGAGAAGACACTGACCTGTGTCCTACCTGTACTTTGTACTAAAATAAAGAAAAGACAACAGCTTTAATAGGGTTGAACTGATAGAGGTAATAATCATTTTCTAATCGAGCGCAATATTGTCTCACTTGAGTTTGTTCATCCTAAAAACTAAATCATATTAAAGCCATGGACTTTCTGGACAGACAATTTTTAAAGGATGGATTCAGCTATGCACATTATTATTTCTATTGAACACAAACTTTCCTAAAAAGTATTTCTATATTATATCACGAAGGGACAGAAATCCAGGACATTATCTATAACTTTAAGCAGGAAGGCAAGCTGTGATAATGGGCGCACAACAGCATGTGCCCAGAATAGTACAGTATTCTTGAGCACTGTTGGGAGACCTTTTGAAGCAGTCCCTAAATGAAGCAGCTCAGCAAAGCCAGACTGAAATACATCATCCCTTTCATTACTTTTATGAAACCAAACTTAAATCCTTTTTGCAGAAAAAACTTGCAGACAAAATGAGAATACAGGAGTGGATTTTCAGCCAGCATGCTGATAGCTAATCCTTTCCCTGCATATACCATACACACCAAAGGTTTAAAACAAATGTTTTTTGGCCCCATTAGGAGAGACTGAGTTGACCAGAGTTGTTCTTAATGTCCTCCTGAAACATGGGACTTCTTTGCATAAAAGCCAGAAAGACACTTTGGAAAGCTCAAGGCAAACATGGGAAAAGAAAAAAAGAAAGTAAGTGGAATTACTTCTGGGACATTATTTCCTATCAGTGACTATTGAGGTTACTTGTTTCCAACATCAACAGCCTGGGGAAAGTGCTTCATATTTAAAGAAACTTGCTCAAGGATAACAAAAACAATAACAAAATGTATGAAGTACTTTAGAAGAAAAGATACCACTAGGTATATTGTTTCAGATTTAGAGATATTTTCAAAATAGGATGACAAAGTGTTCATAAATTCACTAAAGAATACCAAAATAACAGAGATGGAAGGGTCTTTTAGTCCAACCCCCTACTCAAGCAGGAGACCCTATACCATTCCAGACAAATGATTGTAAAAGTTTTTTAGGATACCCATTTGTTCTCAATTGTTAAATTAAAATTAAAGTAATTAAAAGGAAAATATAGATAACTATGAGAAATTAATTAACAATATGTAGCCATCAGCAAAACCCACCTGTTGCCCTAACCCTAACCCTATATAATTTGATATGTGTGTATTTTAACCCTACACCATCCCAGACCAATGGCTGTCCCATCTCTTCTTAAAAGACTCCAATGTTAGAACACCCACAGTGAAGCAAGTTGTTCTATTGATTAATTCTTCTAACTGTTAGAAATTTGTCCTTAGTTCTAGGCTGGTTCTCTCCTTGATTAGTTTTTATTCATTGCTTCTTGTTCTGCCTTCAGGTGATTTGGAGAATAGGTTGAACCCCCTCTTCAGCCTCTTAGACATTGGAACAATGCTATCCCGTCACCCACTAGTCCTTCTTTTCATTAAACTAGACATACTCAATTCCTGCAACTGCTCTTAATATGTTTTACCTCCTGTCTCCCAATCATCCTTTACAGCTGAAGAAACTAGGATTGTTCCTTCTAAGTCCTTCTTGGCCCAGCAGATTTGGGCTCTGCTGTCTCTTATCTGACTATTCCTTAGGCAGCACCTCTTTCCCTGTTCTCCAAGGTCATTCCAACATACCATTGAGTAGCAACATTTAGAAATATATGTAGCTCACAAAGATTACTGTGATTTATTCGTGTGTTTTTCCTTGCTCAATAGGAGCCACTCAGAGCCATTTTGAGTTAAGTGTTGTATAAAAGAAAATAAACTGCCAAACAAATTTCCCATGAAAAGATGCAAATGTTTAATCCCATAACCTTTCTTTCTCCATGCTTCCCACTGATTAAATACATGGCAGTGCTGTGTGTATTGCACTGTGCTGTGCCCAGTGGCCTTGAAATTAAATAGTTGTGAGTGCTTACATAACTTCCAAGTTATGTACATTGCCAGCTCTCATCTTCCTTCTTACAGTGTGTTTGGATTTTAAACTCAACTCTTTCCTGAAATGCAGTTTGTGAGAAATTTCACTCTTTTCAGTTTTTTGTTTTTAAATCATAAAATGTGAATGTTGTTTCATGAAATTCATACTTGTAGGATTCTCCTGTGTTAGGCAAGTGTGTGATGATTCCAATTCAGAAGTCGACTGTGTAAGTGTGCTCTAATAAAATCCAAGAAAATTAACAGTCAATGATTTACAGTAAACTCCGAGTACAGAAGGCTTGCCTGAGACAGGGAAAGCAAACACTTACACGCTACATTATAATGATGGCTTATACTAATTAAATTGAAGAAGGAATGCTTAATTTATGCCTTGCCATCAAATGAATGGTGGGGGAACACCCTCTTGGTTCAAGCTTTGCCTTATTAAGAGGATTTACTCCTTATTATTGTAATAAAATCTATTTTTGAATGTAAGTAGAGAAAGCAAGGACTTTCAGTGTCTTGCCTCTTGTTGCTCTGCCATTTGGGATCTCAGCCTCAGTTCAATGTACTGTTTGCAATTAGGTTAATTAGAACATTATCTCAAAGTGCAGTGCTAGTCTAGGAGTACAAGGGAAAGAATACATTTTCACTTCTGCTGCTTCCTAATGATTTTTGGTTGAAAATTATCAATTATATTGAATGCCTATTTCTGATTTTTAAATATAAAGCAACTAAAAAACTGCACTAAAAACAGAGCTGAACTCTTTCTCCACTCCTAAGCCAAAACAGATGGGAGGCCCATCACTTTCCCCCCCACTGAAACATCAAGGGTAGCAGGAAATAGGGGGCATTTTAGCTTCTCCTGTCCTTCCCCTCCCCTCGGAGGCCCCGAGTCTCCTGGAAATTTAGCTGGCACGGCTCCGCGCGGCTCCAGTCCAGCGTTCCCTCAGGAAGGAAAGGCAAAAAGAAGAGCCGCGGCGGCACTTTGTAACGGCAGCAGCGGCTCCTGGTTTTGCCTTTCCCTTCCCGAGGCAACGTGGGACTGGAGCCGCGTGGAGTTGCACCGGCGGTAGCAACTCCTGACAGCCGCAGCCGGATACCTGAGCGGAGCCCGGGCGGTGCGAGCGGAGGCCGCTGAGCGCCAGGAAAGGGAGCTGGGCCAGCCACAGACCAGCCTCCGTGCAACACGCCCGCCCGGCCCCGGCGAGGAAAAGCAGCGGGCACTCCCGGGCGCGCGGCAGGGGGTCTCTTTTGGCCAGCCCCAATTTTTTTTCAGAGCGGAATATCATGCCTGGCGCCCACGAGTTAAAACAAAGCCGAAAGTTGCTGGGAAGTTGCTCGGGTGCTGGGAGCAGGCTTTTTAAAGTGCCGCCCGAGCAGGACCGCCGAGCTGGGAAGCGGGGCACCAAGGCAGGGCAAGGCTCCACCAGCAGCGGCCTAGCTTTAGGTGGCTCCAAGCAGCCCGCCCGCCCGCCGGGTGGAACCCTTCCCGCTCCTCGGCGGGAAGACGCTCCAGCTTGCAAGCTTTGCCTTTGCAAAGTTTAAGCCTGGAAGCCCCGGAAAAAGGGGGATCAGTGGGGACTCACCTTCGGAGAGGTCGCACTCGAAGGTGATTTCGAACTCCCAGCCGAGGCCTTTGCAAATTTCTTTTCTTTCCTACCCCTAGATCGCTCCGCACTGTTTTGCAGCTTTGGGGGCCACGCGGCACAGGGCAATACGCCACACCCAGCGATTTTTTTTCAGGGGCGGGCTGGATTGGACAGACCAATGGCAGTGATTTTTTTTCAGGGGCGGGCCGCATTGGACAGACCAACGGGCCGGATGTGGCCCCCGGGCCATAGTTTGCCCACCCCTGCCCTATACCATTCCAGACAAATGATTGTAAAAGTTTTTTAGGATACCCATTTGTTCTCAATTGTTAAATTAAAATTAAAGTCATTAAAAGGAAAATATAGATAACTATGAGAAATTAATTAACAATATGTAGCCATCAGCAAAACCCACCTGTTGCCCTAACCCTAACCCTATATAATTTGATATGTGTGTATTTTAACCCTACACCATCCCAGACCAATGGCTGTCCCATCTCTTCTTAAAAGACTCCAATGTTAGAACACCCACAGTGAAGCAAGTTGTTCTATTGATTAATTCTTCTAACTGTTAGGAAATTTGTCCTTAGTTCTAGGCTGGTTCTCTCCTTGATTAGTTTTTATTCATTGCTTCTTGTTCTGCCTTCAGGTGATTTGGAGAATAGGTTGAACCCCCTCTTCAGCCTCTTAGACATTGGAACAATGCTATCCCGTCACCCACTAGTCCTTCTTTTCATTAAACTAGACATACTCAATTCCTGCAACTGCTCTTAATATGTTTTACCTCCTGTCTCCCAATCATCCTTTACAGCTGAAGAAACTAGGATTGTTCCTTCTAAGTCCTTCTTGGCCCAGCAGATTTGGGCTCTGCTGTCTCTTATCTGACTATTCCTTAGGCAGCACCTCTTTCCCTGTTCTCCAAGGTCATTCCAACATACCATTGGAGTAGCAACATTTAGAAATATATGTAGCTCACAAAGATTACTGTGATTTATTCGTGTGTTTTTCCTTGCTCAATAGGAGCCACTCAGAGCCATTTTGAGTTAAGTGTTGTATAAAAGAAAATAAACTGCCAAACAAATTTCCCATGAAAAGATGCAAATGTTTAATCCCATAACCTTTCTTTCTCCATGCTTCCCACTGATTAAATACATGGCAGTGCTGTGCTGTATTGCACTGTGCTGTGCCCAGTGGCCTTGAAATTAAATAGCTGTGAGTGCTTACATAACTTCCAAGTTATGTACATTGCCAGCTCTCATCTTCCTTCTTACAGTGTGTTTGGATTTTAAACTCAACTCTTTTCCTGAAATGCAGTTTGTGAGAAATTTCACTCT
The DNA here is from genome assembly GCF_049901735.1 of Notechis scutatus. NCBI lineage: Eukaryota > Metazoa > Chordata > Lepidosauria > Squamata > Elapidae > Notechis > Notechis scutatus. The sequence goes on along the minus strand of NC_142012.1, from coordinate 149,461,333 downwards.
TTTCAGTTTTTTGTTTTTAAATCATAAAATGTGAATGTTGTTTCATGAAATTCATACTTGTAGGATTCTCCTGTGTTAGGCAAGTGTGTGATGATTCCAATTCAGAAGTCGACTGTGTAAGTGTGCTCTAATAAAATCCAAGAAAATTAACAGTCAATGATTTACAGTAAATCCCCGGAGTACAGAAGGCTTGCCTGAGACAGGGAAAGCAAACACTTACACGCTACATTATAATGATGGCTTATACTAATTAAATTGAAGAAGGAATGCTTAATTTATGCCTTGCCATCAAATGAATGGTGGGGGGAACACCCTCTTGGTTCAAGCTTTGCCTTATTAAGAGGATTTACTCCTTATTATTGTAATAAAATCTATTTTTGAATGTAAGTAGAGAAAGCAAGGACTTTCAGTGTCTTGCCTCTTGTTGCTCTGCCATTTGGGATCTCAGCCTCAGTTCAATGTACTGTTTGCAATTAGGTTAATTAGAACATTATCTCAAAGTGCAGTGCTAGTCAGGAGTACAAGGGGAAAGAATACATTTTCACTGGCTACTGCTGCTTCCTAATGATTTTTGGTTGAAAATTATTTTCCAATTATATTGAATGCCTATTTCTCTCAGGGATGGATGACATTTAAATATAAAGCAACTAAAAAACTGCACTAAAAACAGAGCTGAACTCTTTCTCCACTCCTAAGACCAAAACAGATGGGAGGCAGAAAATCCATCACTGGGTTACTTGATGTATTTTTCCCACTGAAATAGACATTTTGATTTCATCAAGGGTAGCAGGAAATAGGGGCATTTTAGCTCCTTTCCCATCAAAACTGTCCTGATTTTAATGACTAGTCTCCTGGAAATTTAGTTGAAAAGGAAGACAAGACTTGAAAAGGGAAAAATTCCATATACATTCCTTATGTATATGTGTGTGTATTTGGGAGCATATATGTTTGTATGTGTATGAGAGACAGTTTGGTGATTAAGGCATCAGGCTAGAAACTGGAAGACTATGAACTCTTAGGCACAAAGTCAGTTGGGTGACCTCAAGCCAGTCACTATCTCTCAGCACTAGGAAGAAGGCAATGGCATACTAGTTCTGAAAATTCTTGCTAAGAAAACTGCTGAGAGTTGTCCAGGTACATACACACATACACATACACACACACGCACGCACGCACGCACGCACACACACACACACACCAGAGAGAAAGAGAGAGAGAGAAAGAGAGAGAGATACATGTATGCACAAATACACACCTACACACAAATATGCATACAGACATACATTTTCCTACTAAGTCTGTTTGAATAGATGGGAGACTGGGAATGGATAGCGGAACTGATTCCGTTTAGGTGGTTGATATTTCTCTGATTAAAATATAAGCCTCCACTAGCTGCTTTTAAAAGTGGGAAACTGGGGATTTCAGAAGATCCAATTATTTTCAACTGTTGTTTGTGTTATTGCTGCAAACAATCTGGCAATTCCCATTTGTAGGATCCTTATGAAAAATGAAATAACAGCATTGGAAAAGGACAACAACATCAGTTTTACGTTATTTAGTATTGGGTATTCAAAGTGAGGCTTTCTTCCTCTTTACCATAGTGAACAAGAACATATATTCAACTATCAATATAATTCTACTGTGAGTTTCTTCTTCTAGAAATGGCAAGGGAGAGAAAGGGAAGAAAAAAGGGAGGGAAGGAGGAAAGGAAAGAGAGAAGAGATAAAAAGAAATTTTAACCTGCCAGACAAATTCAAACACTAAAATGCTATTGACAACTATAAAACATGTATACAAAATGTTTTATGAGTTGACTGCCAGAATCCTGACAGCCACCCTCTTTTAAATTGTTTAAAATGTTGAAATACTTTTCCAGTTTATATAAATTCAAAAAGGGTATCAGAAAAAAAATACCAATACGTTGTATATATAAGATATTTCACAGCACCCTAGGTTACATAATTCAATGTTCAGTTAAAATATTGTGGGCTAAATTTTGGCCAAGGGGATTTTGCAAATGCCATTTGGATTTTGGTTTCTAATTTTAGAAGAAATCTATTGCATAAATGACACTTTGAAAGAGCATTTCATTACTAAGTCATGTCTGTTTACCACTTAAAATGCTGTAGATTGAGTCCCAGATTTTGAGGGACATCAGAAAAACAGAAGAGAAAATTAAATTAGAAACAGATATAATAGGTATAGTAAGCATAAAGAGAAATTAAAAAAAATGATAGTGTATTCAAGTATTTTGAAAGTTTGCATAGGAGAAAGAGTAGAAGAACCTGGGGAAGGGGGAGTCCGCCTAGAATACTTACATAGCCATAAACAAATTAAGTCTGCTTGTGGCTACAGAGAAATTCTAGGTGGATTCCTCTTTTAATTCTGCTCCCCAGTTTCTGCCACAACTTCTCCTACAGTTTGGTTAGCCCAATGTGGATTAAATTAGTTATATTGAGCTTGGTTTCTAGACTTTCAGTTGTTGGCTTCAACTTTCCTTGTGAAAGATGCCCTAAGTGGAATATCACTGCCTTGACTGCCTATTTGCTTAACCTACTTCCTTCCATCTATAATGACATAATCTAAAGGAAATAAAACTAGCAACTTCTGTCAGGTAGAGAAGAACTGTGTGAAAGGCTTTATATGAAACTTTTCTCTCTTTTAAGCAGAGACCTGAATGGACATATTTTGTTTAATAAGTAACATTTTATTATTTTGTGCAAAGTACAAGCAAAGGCTTGCAATCTTTGTAATTCAATAATCCATGTGATAAGAAGAGGGAAAAGTGATGTATACAGGTAAGTTTACGATTTTACTTCTTTAATTTCCTTTCCTACATATTTTTCTTTCTCCCAAAACAGAAGAATTCATGATTTTAAAGTGAGATTTGGTTCCTAAATTTCTATCGTGTCTGTATCATACCTGTGATGATCCCCCTTCTTTTGAAGTAGCCTCCAATTCATGCATTTGTTTTAGGCCACAATGTTGGAAAACAAAGAAATTAAACAGAGCAGAATCCCTGTCTTCGTGGGAGTCACTTAGGAGGGTGCACTTGTTTTCTGGGTCTTGGGGAAGGAAGAGCATTAGGCGATGTATTAATTCAGCAAAATGATTTTTCTATTTCCTGTACCTATTTCCTGTATTCTTACTCATGTTTATGCTTAAACCTATTATCTTGTATGCGATTGACAAATCAAATAAATCAAATAAAATTAATTAATTAAAAAATTGTTACGGGCATTGATACAGAAAGGGGGCAGAATGTCCCACTTGTTTTTGAGAAAATCTGCAGCTGCCAATCTGTATAACTAAAGATAGCATTTTTATCACTATGGTGCAATTTGAAGGTATGTTCCAAAGGTGGTTTTTCAGGAGGCAACTGGACTTTCTTGTTTTTCTTTTGAAGATGTTTTGCTTCTAATCCAAGAACCTTCTTCAGCTTTGACATGAGAGTGGGGAATGGAAGGATTTATATTCCTTGCAGATAGCTGGTAATCTGAGTGTGATGACCTGGGGCGTGGCACAAAGACAACACAGTCAAATAAGAAAGAAATGTCCCTTTAATACCTCCAACTTTTCCCTCAATGTCCAGGTTACCTTCAACTAGAGAAAAAACTCTCCCAAGAACAGTCTTTAAGTGAGGAAATTCAGTCTGAAAACAAAGTACATACAAACTGTAAATAAAAATCCAAACAAACCATGCTGCAGTAATTAACTGGACAGGGAAGGATAAGGAATTTCAAAGACTTCAAAGGTCAGCAAAATACACACAATTGGGAAGACACCAGAAATCCAACTAAGCCCCAACCATAAAAGATAACTCACAATTTGCTTTTGCGCAAACTCCCTTTTTAAACATTGTGTTCCCAGCTGCAGCTAATGAAGGGAATCAGGGCCCTTTCCTCCCCTGTAAGCCATGCAACTCATGTTGCTCTCTTCTCTGTTCCTCCCTGCGTGCCCCGGGATAAAGAGGGGTGGGCCTGGATCTTCCTCTGAATTCCGTCTGCCTTGCTCTACCTCCCCCCTGCTCTGCCCAGCCAGCCTCTGCACTTCCCCAGTCTCCTCCACAGCCACTAGAGCCATACTCCCACTCCCTATCAGCTGCTCGGCCTCCCCCTTGGAATCAGATTCTGACAGGGGCATGACATTTGTTATGCAAATTTATTATAATATTTTTATTTTATTTTAACAGATATAAATTTAATAAAGATATTAAAATGTATATATTTCCTTCTGTCAGGCTGTAAAGTCTAATATCTTCTTGTACCATATAATTTTAATCAGAATAAGAAACAAAAGACTGAAATTTCAAAACAGTGGGGGTGGTATATATTCTCTCTCTCTCTCTCTCTCTCTCTCTCTCTCTCTCTGTGTGTGTGTGTGTGTGTGTGTACTGTATATATGTGTGTGTATGTGGGTCTGTGTGTAAATCTTATAAGGAAGTTAAATGTAATGAGCCATGTAATAGATTTTTTATGGTAATCATATTGGTTTGTTTAGTCTTTTTATCAGATCATTAATCTGTGGGTGGTGTTGAGGACATAAAGAGAGACAGATGATAGGTTGGCCAAGAGTAAGGTATAGATACAGATTTGTGTGTGTGTGTGTGTGTGTGTGTGTGTGTGTAGTGTACATACTCTCTCTCTCATATATATATATATATATATATATATATATATATATATATATATATATATATATATATATATATATATATATATATATATGTTTTCTTAAGTTTTGTGTTATGGTGTTGGTTTGGTTTGTATTTTCCCACGTCATTGTAGTTGTTCTTTTAAAGTTGTAGCAACGTTTCAGCAGAATCTCATCTGCCATCATCAGGCTTCTGTATTGTGTCCGTCTGTGAGTCAGACTTTTACAGTGGTTTCAGATTTGAATTTGGGGCAGCCTATTGCTGTGCCAGAATGGTTTTTTTCTTCATCCTGATTGGTTGGGAGTCTTGGTCTGTGTTTATTGGTCTCGGAGTTTGCTGTGTTCTGCTTGATTGGTGTCTCTAATATCTTCTGTCTGTTTTTTGGCTCTTTTTTGTATCTTGATTGGCTGGCAGCATTGTGTTGCTTTAATGGAGGCCTTTAGTGCAGCTTGGCTTCGGGTAAATGGACGGCTATCATTAGTTAGGAAGCTGGGTTTCATCTGGGTGCCTGGTTGGGATGTGTTTGAGCTGGAGGTATCAGGGGGGATCTGTTTGTGCCCAGGTGTTTGCCTGGCTTGTGGTGTGGAGATTTTTTTGTTTGTGAGTGCAGGCTTCCAAATGATTGACAGCCTGGTGGAATCATCTCTTCTATTCATGCTTTCTGGTCTTTTTCAATCTCTATGGCTTCTCTGATGATTCTGTGATTAGGGTTTTCTATAGTGGCCAGGTTTTTGGTGCCATTGAAGTTGATGCTATGACCTGTGGCTTCCATGTGTTGGACTAGTGAGGAAGTGTGTTCCAGCTTTTTGACTGCATTTTTGTGTTCATCCAGGCGGGTGCTTATTCTTCTATTGGTCTGTCCAATGTATGTGGCCGGGCATGATGCACAGGGGACTTCGTATATGCCTTGGTTTTCCAGGTCAATTTTATCTTTGGGGTTGCTAAGGATGGCTGCTATTTTTCTGTCTGTTTTGAAGGCAGTCCTGATGTGATGTCTGTGTAGTACCTTACTAATTTTGTCTGTAGTACCTCTTATGTAGGGCAGGACAGCTGTTCCATAGGTCTGTTCATCTTCTGGGTCTCTATTATGTTTCAGTGTGTTTTTGTGGATCAAGCTGGTGATTTTGCTTTTGTGGAAGCCGTTGGCTGTCAGTACTTTAGTCAGGGTGCATAGTTCAGTCTTAATGTGTGTCTTGTCTGCCAGGCGTTTGGTTCTGGTAATTAGTGTTTTAGCCACGGAGTTTATCTGTGCTGGGTGGTGGTGGGATTGGGCGTTGAGGTAGCGGTTGGTGTGGGTTTTCTTCTGGTATATGGTGTGTCCTAGTGTGCCATCTGTTTTTTTGTAGATTAGTACATCTAGGAATGGTAGTTGTTTGTTTGTTTCTGTTTCCATGGTGAACTTGATTTTGGGGTGTGCGCTGTTTAGGTGTGTTAATGATAGCCGTCCATTTACCCGAAGCCAAGCTGCACTAAAGGCCTCCATTAAAGCAACACAATGCTGCCAGCCAATCAAGATACAAAAAGAGCCAAAAACAGACAGAAGATATTAGAGACACCAATCAAGCAGAACACAGCAAACTCCGAGACCAATAAACACAGACCAAGACTCCCAACCAATCAGGATGAAGAAAAAACCATTCTGGCACAGCAATAGGCTGCCCCAAATTCAAATCTGAAACCACTGTAAAAGTCTGACTCACAGACGGACACAATACAGAAGCCTGATGATGGCAGATGAGATTCTGCTGAAACGTTGCTACAACTTTAAAAGAACAACTACAATGCGTGGGAAAATACCAACCAAGCCGAACACCATACATGTAAGTACCGCGAAAACTTAAGAAAACATATATATATATATATATATATATATATATATGGATCTTTGGTTATTCGGGTTTCTCCCGCGTAAGATTCAAAGTACTTTGAATCTTACGGAGAAACATAACCAAAGATCCACATAAATACCGAGAACCTCAGAAAACACATATATATATATATATATATATATATATATATATATATATATATATATATATATATATATATATATATATATATATATATATATATATATATATATATATATATATATATATATATATATATATATTCTTAAGTTTTCGCGGGTACTTACATGTATGGCATTCAGCTTTGTTCGGGTATTTTCCCATGTCATTGTAGTTGTGCTTTTAAAGTTGTAGCAATGTTTCGGCAGAATCTCATCTGCCATCATCAGGCTTCTGTACAGGGTTCTATAGGGTTTTCTATAGTGGCTAGGGTTTTGGTGCCATTGAAGTTGATGCTATGACCTGTGGCTTCCATGTGTTGGACTAGTGAGGAAGTGTGTTCCAGCTTTTTCACTGCATTTTTGTGTTCATCCAGGCGGGTACTTATTCTTCTATAGAAGAATATATATATAATCTTCATTCCAGGGGTGGGATATTGACCAAAAACCACAATTCTTTCCTTTTATCCGAGGAGTCCAGATTGATGATTTCATGGTGCCCATTCTCAACATAAAAAAGGAAGCTGATGTGGGAATGTTTTAAATAACTAATCAAAAGCTCCCATTGCATGACTTCACTATTCATCAAGACCAAGCCCAGAAATAGAATACCCCATCAAGTTTATTCCTTTCTTTGTAAATACTTTATGGCAAGAATTTTGCCAGAGAAAGGCTATAACTTTCTTACCTACTAGGTCAGGGGTGTCAAACTCATGATGACACATTGTTGTCACATGACATATCCACAACTTTTCTCCCTTCACTAAAATGGGGATGGGCGTGGCCAGGGTATGACTCGTCCAGCCCAAGGAACGTGAGTGACACTCCTGTACTAGATATATCCTGAAAGTTTCTGGGGTGGGGCTTCCCTGAACCTCTTCCTCCTCCCCCGTACAGTTTGGGATTGCTTGGTCTCCTAATCCAAGCCCCTGTCTGGGAAGACTGTGTTGTCAAAAATCTTCACCACTATTCTTGCAGGTAAAATAAATTGTAAAACAGATTCTATTCCTCTAAAATCTATAATTCCTGTCATAAACCTGGAAATACAGAATTGCAAAAACAAATGAGAAATTTTGCAGCATTGATTCTGCAGCAATATGCTATGTTGCTTCCAAAATGGTCTATTAGCAGAAAGGCTAGTCATAACTGAGCTGTTTCCCAGCTAATAATAGCATTGCATGACAAAAAGTTATCCCAATTAAATCTCACATCTTTTCAGCAACACTTTAAAAGACCTTTTTATGGCCTCTGTGAATTTATCCATTCTCACTCACTACAGCAAAAAGTGTCTTATCCATTATGCCTTTAATGCAACACTGGAACTTTCTCAGGCTATTCTGCAGAAAATCATTTTCTAGTTTAGCAATCTTTTAGTGATGGGGAAGAGCAGAAGGGTACATTTTTGGCAGCAAGAATGGCAATGGGCACAGCCATATAATACATACTGTATGAGATGGAATATTCTTTTTGTTTTCCCAAATTTTGTAGGGAAATAATATTGAAAAAAATAGTTTTTACACTTATATTTAAGATTTCTATAATCATTAGCTTGTTTCTTCAAAAGAGTAGAAAACCATGGATGTGCTTCTTTTTTATTTTTTATTTATTTTTGCAAGTGAGGTACATTTTTAATTATGAAGTCATTATAGAAAGGGTTTGTATTAGATTAAACTAACAATAAAGAAGAATTTTTATCAATTCAATGACAAACATGTCTGAGATGAGGAACTCATCTAAAGGTACATGAAGTAAAAGCTAAATAATTCCCCACATCATAAAAACTAAGACTATAAATGCAAGGAAGAATATAACTACAGTTCTATTTCACAATCATAATCTTTATTGCAAGTAAGTAATTTTAAAGTGCCTATCTGGGGGCAAAACCTTGATGAACATCAAAATGGTTTTGCCAATACCAATCATTTTACTTACTGTTGAAAAAAACAGGAAAAAACCAGGGATGGGATTCTACTGGTATAACTACCAGTTCTATCTATTAGCGTCACACACATATCTGAAGAGTGCCAACCTGAGGATAGCCAGGTTAACATAAGACATCCTCAATGCTTTCTGCAACAAGATTCATACAACACTATAAATGATGATCACTAATACTTAGTCTGTATGGAAATAGTATGTGCCACTAATTCTCCAACCCATTCAGGACTAAAAGCCACTTATATTAGAGCTAGGTGGACATTGTTCATCTTTTGAGGACTGTGTGGCCCATATATAATTGGGGGATAACCAGTGGAAACTGCTACAAACAGAACCAATTTCAGTCTTTCCCTTTTAACAAGAGTCTGTTCTTGCAAGATAAGATGTAGAATGTAGAACGTTTCAGAATTCCTGCGACTGACCATCCCCTTTGGCTTCTTTTAACTGTGCTGTTTTCTTAGGAAGAAGAAGGGCATGGATGTTGGGGAGAACTCCTCCTTCAGGAATGGTCACATTTGTAAACAACTTGTTCAACTCTTCATCATTCCTTATTGCCAGCTGGATATGGTGTGGTCCAATCCGCTTCTTCTTGTTCTGATGAGCAGCATTCCCAGCAAATACAGTCAGATTTTCCAAGATGGAGGCCAGGACACTGAGACTCCTACACTTATTCTTTCAGCATAATGGCCCTTTCTTAGGTACCACTAAATTTGGGACACAAAAAACTGCAAGCCAGCTTTTTTAGTCTTGGAGATTCTGGCAGTTAGTGCAGGCTTTGGATGTTTCTTACCACACCCAGACATTCTGGTCTTCTTATGTTACTCTCTAATGTCTTTAGACAGCCAAATACTTTGTTCTCCATGGATGTGCTTCTCATATTGGCATTTAGAAGCTGCTCTGAGAGTGTTCAGCTGATTGTTTTGCTTAAGCTGATATTTGATTCTGCTTTTATAAGAATTCATATTTTGTAACTCAGTAATGGCATCAAGTTGTGCCAGCTTCGTGCTGTATGATGTACTAGGGTTGTTACTTTTGAAAACACTGTCTTCATTTTCTTACTTGTACAAGAAATGCCAGATGGGCTCTCTCTCTCTCATAATACTTCTGGTAACAGTCCAATAACACCTATTATTTTCAAAACTTGCTGGTCTTACCCCAAGAAAAAGAAAATGAATGTCTTCCCAATCATTCAATTTAAATCATCACAATTCTAGGAATTATCATTTGAATTCCAAGTGCTGTTCCTATAATTATATGCTGCATTAACTACATTCACAAGTAAAGAAATAAAACACATTACTAGAAAAGAAGGAAGTGAACACAATTAGCATTGTGATGTAAATATTAAAATGGAAGGATAGTAACATAAAATTGTCTGAGATAATAATCAGAATATCCTCTTTATCAATCTTAAAAGAAGTTATTTTTCAAACAAACTATATACAGCTAGAAAGGCTTCATTTCATATATGATATAAGGAAATAGTAATAGTTTTATTTTACCAATAAAACCACATGGATAGACAAAATAAAGTGACTAAGACAATGGTTCCCTTAGGTCAGATGGCACTCAATATATATGAGAAAAAAGCTGGAAATCTTTAGGAGTAATAGTGGTGTTTATGAAAAGCTTAAATTGAATATTTTGGGTTACCTAGTTCTGATGGCTGACATGCAGAAAATTTGAAATTGCAAAAACAGAATTACACAAAGGTGGATAGATTAACACTTGAAATAAAGGAGAAGGAAGAAACAGAATATTTTTTGACATGGGATTCGTTTTGCCAATGGTTAGCTAACAGAAACAGAAGTTAGAAACTTAAAAATTTAAGAGAATAATTAACTATACAATGATGGTTTATTTGTATGGATAAGCAAATATTATTATTATGTGATTATTATTAATGCTAAAATATTATTATTATTGTTGTTGTTGTTGTTGTTCAGAATCAACTCAGACAATACACTGTTCATGCAGATACTGAGTTTTTATGTTTACTAAAGAAAAATGGAATATATTAGATATCAGAGAGCTAGAATAGAATGGAATTGGATACTTCTAATCAGAAAACTATACCTTTTATGATTTAGAGCTGAAAAGCAAAGAAGAAATGTGTTGCTTTCATAGTCAGGAAGCAAAGACAATAACAAAGCAAGTACTTGCGTACAAAGAAGTCAGTGACAAAATAATATAACTTTGAATTCATTGATGTAGAAGAAATGGATGCCCAATATGAAATCACGTCCAATATGAAATCAATAAAAATGTGAAATGAGATGATTTGCTTGTGCTTATGGACTAAAATATCAATACTGGAATTATTTATGGAGGAAAATAGAATAGTCAGAGAGAAATGAAACAAGGGAAAGGCTTCTAAGTTTCTTTCAATCCATTGACTTCTTCATTGCTAAAACAATCTTCAAACTGACAAAATTATGCTTGTATACATGAACAGCACCAGACTGGGCACACAGAAATCAAATTGCTTATATTGTTGGCACAAGAAGATTGAAGAAGTCAGATATAATAGTAAATCTGTGACCAGGATATAATTATCCAACACATAACAAACTGCTCATATGCAAGTTTCAAATTGAATTAAAATAGCAAAACAAAGCTGTGGATTTCCATGGTCTTGAGCACATACCAAAATTTTAAAGAGAACTTTAGATTTCTTTTTGAATTTGATTTAATATGTCTTATTGTTTTTATGTATGTGTTTGTTTTAGTTCTGTATCCTGACCAGAGTTCACTGGAGTTGGGCAGCCAATGTATTTAAATAACTAAATAAATATTTGACACTTGAGAAATAGGATCATGATTTTCTGAAGGAGAGAATTTGAGAATGTTATCCGCATTTAGGAAAGGTAGCTGCAGTCAGGCAGAAATGTTTTCCACATACATTTATTCACAGGCATCCAAGTGAAGCTTAATTTAGGCTTGTTCACAATGGCCCATAGGCATTGATGCACACCTATGCTGCAAGCAGGTATAAGGGTAAATGTAGATTGCAGAAAGGCCAACATGCATAACTCCCAAATCTTAACTATGTGTTGTATGGAAATCCTGCATGCTGATTGGTTGACCCAGGTGAAGACAAGGCACATTGAAATGACATTAACATTTGCAGAACTAGATATGTTACCATCTCTGAATGACAGATGCATATATTCTCTGTCGTGCAGTGATGCAGAAGTCTAACCCAACTTTGAGTGTTTCAGATGACTGTGATACTTGAGCTTCATCCTGGGGGTTTCAAGGATGTCCTGATGTTCAGAGACAGCCCCAACTCACTTGGGCTCTTGGCTTAGAAAAAGCAAATGCTAAGACAGAATGGAGAGGGGTGTTTGGAAATATGATAAACCACCAACATACAGATAGACAAATGGAAGTGACATCTGGAGATTGGCAGATGTTGTAAGCAGGCAAAAAGACTTTCATTCAGCTGCCAGGATTACAAACAATGAGCGTCATATCCTGATGGGAGCCCTGCCTAGAGCTTGGAACATTGTCAAGAGTTCAGCAGCAACCAGAAAAGAAGCAACCACACCAAATCAGCACTACACTCTAACTAATGGAAGAACTTTTAAGAAAAGGTAAGTGTTATATATGCTACTTTATAGACTGTGAGACTTTTGTTTGAACTGAATATTTTTAAACAAAATGTAAAAGGACTGAGTATTAAAGACACATGCATGTGAAAACATCATCCTGCAAAGATTAGAAGGGTGGAATTGACCCAGTGCAATAGCTTATTGTTGAGGAAAGTGTATGTTGCAATAAAATATTGTGTACAGATTTGTTCTGCTATGATCTGTCCAATTCTTGAAAAGCAAAATACCTTCATAGATGTCTGTGCTGTTGGTTCTGATATAGATAGGGATGGCTGGCGGAGTACAACTGTTCTCTCATAGACAAATATTCATTCACAGTCTTCTGTAATCTAATGCATAGGTAAAGCTTTAGTTCCAGTAAAGATTTTGTGCATTTAAAAAACATACTGGTTTGTTGTCTTACAGGGCTATGAACTGTTTTCTAAAAGTTTGCAGCATGAAACCATCCTTGGTGAAATGCTTGCTCTTCACTGTACTCAGTAGCCTGGCTGGCCTTGCCCTCCAAAAATGGAACAATCTTATTTCTTAATCTAAATAAGAGCAGTTCCTTAGAATATGGAACAGGTAGCTAGAAATCCAGATATTAAAATGTGTGCTTTCTATCATGCAAAATTCTCTGCACATTAAGATAATCAAATAGGCATTTCTTCACTATCATCACCAGAGAAAAGAAAATGTCTGATTCACTGGTATCATATTATGATTATTTCATTTCTGGGACAATATGTTTTCATCTACCTAGGTATTTTAATGTATCATGGTACCTTTCTGAGTGTATACTTTAATAATTAGTTGATTGTCCACCTTACTGCTTGATACCTAAGAATATGAAAAATAACAGTAATAATCTGAGTCAATGCAAAGGCAATGCAATAGGAAAAAATATAATATTTTGTTCTCTGGATGACAAAGTAAATGCATAAGAGAACTCACAACCAGAATATTAGCTCACTTATAATATCCCACTCATATTCTTCTGAAGCAAATATTGGGAACCATGAGAGATAATAATATATAGGCTTGACAAATAAGTTCCCATGAGTACTTTTCATTTTGAATCTTCATTTTAAACATTGAAAAATGTCTGTGACAATAGAGTGTATTTGTCTATATGCCCAAGTCATACTGCAAGGATCTTATGCCAACAGACTTTTATGGTGTATTAGGATGTTGATCATTAACATTCTTCTGGTATGTTATTTTAACACATGTTACAAAGGTTGAAAGTTTGTTGCTTAAGTCAGGTATAACTAAAATGGGGGAAGGAAGGAAGGAAGGAAGGAAGGAAGGAAGGAAGGAAGGAAGGAGAGAGGGAGGGAGGGAGGGGAGAGAGGGGAGAGAGCTAACATTAAGAAGAGAATTTGGGGATATTAGGTGTTGCTAGAAACAGGAACAAAAGGAAAAAACAAACCGCTTAAGTTCTGTATGTGTTTGGATCCATTGGATCCATCATGTATATTATACTGCATACATTAGGTATGCAGACTTATACAACAATAGAGTAGATTTCCACCTCTGAAAAAAATATACCTTCAATACATTTTAACCTTCAGCTTAAACTTATATATTTTATTTATGTATTTATTTATTTTTGTCAATTGCTTACAAGATAATAAGTATAAGTAAAAACATAGTTATGAATACATGGATACATATAAGAAAAATAAAAAAAACAAAAGAAACAATAGGACAGGGATGGTAGACACGTTGGTGTGCTTATGCATGCCCCATACAGACCTCTTAGGAAAGGGGTGAGGTCAATAGTAGACAGTCTAAGGTTAAAGTTTTTGGGGTTTGGGGAAGAAACCACAGAGTCAGGTAAAGTATTCCAGAAATTGACCACTCTGTTGCTGAGGTCGTATTTCCTACAATCAATTTTGATGCGATTAACCTTGAGTTTGCATCTATTGTTTGCTCTTGTGTTGTTATGGTTGAAGTTGAAGTATTCATTGACAGGTAGGACATTGCAATGTATGATTTTATATACTATACTTAGATCGGACCAAAAGCGGCATAGTTCTAGGTTTTCTATGTCTAGAATTTCAAGTCTGGTGGCATAAGGTATTTTGCATCGAGTAGAGGAATGGAGAACTCTTCTTGTGAAATATTTCTGGACTTTCTCAACTGTGTTAATATCAGATACGTAATGTGGTTTCCAGACTGATGAGCTGTATTCGAGTATTGGTCTAGCAAATGTTTTGTATGTTCTAGTTATTAGTGTAATATTACCAGAGAAAAAGCTACGTAGGATTAGGTTAATGACTCTTAACGCCTTTTTGGCTATGTAGTTACAGTGGGCTCTAGCACTTAGGTCATTTGAGATGAGTACTCCAAGATCCTTGACAGAGTTTGGATCATCAACAAGGTCTTGACTATTCAGCCTGTATTTTATTTTCTGATATTTTTTTTGCCAGTATGTAGGACAGAGCATTTATTTGTTGAGATTTGAAGTTGCCATTTGTTTGACCATTCTGATACATAGTCAAGGTCTTTTTGAAGGATAGCAGTATTGTCTGTAGTGTTGAATAGCTTTACATCATCAGCAAAGAGAACGCAGTTGCTCTTGATATGATCACAGAGGTCATTTATACAGAGTATGAAAAGTGTTGGTCCTAGAACACTGCCTTGGGGGTACAGAATTTGATAGGATGCTCCCAATTTTGACCATTTGTTGTCTGTTTGACAGGAATGCTTCTATCCAGTTATGCAGGTATCCAGACATACCGTAAGATTTTAGTTTTAGGAGTAGTTTGTTGTGTACCACTGAATCAAAGGCTTTACAGAAGTCTATGTAGATTGTGTCTATTGTTTTGTCCTGATATATATATATATATATATATATATATATATATATATATATATATATATATATATATATATATATATATATATATATATGTTTTCTTAAGTTTTGGGTACTTACATGTATGGTGTTCGGCTTGGTTCGGTATTTTCCACGTCATTGTAGTTGTTCTTTTAAAGTTGTAGCAACGTTTCAGCAGAATCTCATCTGCCATCATCAGGCTTCTGTATTGTGTCCGTCTGTGAGTCAGACTTTTACAGTGGTTTCAGATTTGAATTTGGGGCAGCCTATTGCTGTGCCAGAATGGTTTTTCTTCATCCTGATTGGTTGGGAGTCTTGGTCTGTGTTTATTGGTCTCGAGTTTGCTGTGTTCTGCTTGATTGGTGTCTCTAATATCTTCTGTCTGTTTTTGGCTCTTTTTGTATCTTGATTGGCTGGCAGCATTGTGTTGCTTTAATGGAGGCCTTTAGTGCAGCTTGGCTTCGGGTAAATGGACGGCTATCATTAGTTAGGAAGCTGGGTTTCATCTGGGTGCCTGGTTGGGATGTGTTTGAGCTGGAGGTATCAGGGGGATCTGTTTGTGCCCAGGTGTTTGCCTGGCTTGTGGTGTGGAGATTTTTTTTTGTGAGTGCAGGCTTCCAAATGATTGACAGCCTGGTGGAATCATCTCTTCTATTCATGCTTTCTGGTCTTTTTCAATCTCTATGGCTTCTCTGATGATTCTGTGATTAGGTTTTCTATAGTGGCCAGGGTTTTGGTGCCATTGAAGTTGATGCTATGACCTGTGGCTTCCATGTGTTGGACTAGTGAGGAAGTGTGTTCCAGCTTTTTGACTGCATTTTTGTGTTCATCCAGGCGGGTGCTTATTCTTCTATTGGTCTGTCCAATGTATGTGGCCGGCATGATGCACAGGGACTTCGTATATGCCTTGGTTTTCCAGGTCAATTTTATCTTTGGGGTTGCTAAGGATGGCTGCTATTTTTCTGTCTGTTTTGAAGGCAGTCCTGATGTGATGTCTGTGTAGTACCTTACTAATTTTGTCTGTAGTACCTCTTATGTAGGGCAGGACAGCTGTTCCATAGGTCTGTTCATCTTCTGGGTCTCTATTATGTTTCAGTGTGTTTTTGTGGATCAAGCTGGTGATTTTGCTTTTGTGGAAGCCGTTGGCTGTCAGTACTTTAGTCAGGGTGCATAGTTCAGTCTTAATGTGTGTCTTGTCTGCCAGGCGTTTGGTTCTGGTAATTAGTGTTTTAGCCACGGAGTTTATCTGTGCTGGGTGGTGGTGGGATTGGGCGTTGAGGTAGCGGTTGGTGTGGGTTTTCTTCTGGTATATGGTGTGTCCTAGTGTGCCATCTGTTTTTTTGTAGATTAGTACATCTAGGAATGGTAGTTGTTTGTTTGTTTCTGTTTCCATGGTGAACTTGATTTTGGGGTGTGCGCTGTTTAGGTGTGTTAGGAAATTGTTTAGGTTTTCTTGTCCATGGGGCCAAATCACGAATGTGTCATCGATGTATCTTAACCATAGTTTGGGTTTGAGGATGGCATTGGCCAGGGCTCTGGATTCGAATTCTTCCATGAACAGGTTTGCAATGACAGGTGACAGTGGTGATCCCATGGGAGCTCCTTCTATTTGTTTGTATCTTTGTCCTTTGTATATGAAATATGTGTTGGTTAAGCAGTGTTCTGTTAGTTCCATGAGGTGTTTAGCTGGCTGGTATTTATTTTTGATGATTTCAAGGGTCTCTTTTATCGGGACTTGAGTGAATAGTGAAACCACGTCAAAACTTACAAGCAGATCTTCTTGCTCCACGTGTAGATCTTTGATCATTTCCAAGAAGTGGTATGAGTTTTTTACATGAGAAGCTGTATATATATATACGTGTGCGTGTGCATGGTTAGCATAGAGAATATGTACCCACTCCCCCTCATGAAGGACATGTTAACCCACCTCTTGAAAGGAATTTTTTTTTCAAAGTTAGACCTACGAGAGGCATATTACCACATCAGAATAATGGAAGGGGATGAGTGGAAGACAGCATTTAACACCCCATTGGGATGCTTCCAATTTAAAGTGCTCCCTTTTGGACTGCAAGGAGCGCCTGCTGTGTTTATGCAATTGATCAACGAAACCCTTCATGAATTTTTGTATAAAGGAGTTTTAGTGTATCTTGATGATATTTTAATCTACACAGAAACGATGGAAGAACACATCAAGCTACTCCGTGCAGTCCTCAAGAAACTCTTAAACACTAAACTATATGCAAAACTATCTAAATGTGAATTCCACCAAGAAAAAATTGGCTACTTGGGGTATAGAATATCCTGTGAGGGAATAGAGATGGACCCACAGAAAGTAAAAGCTGTAATGGACTGGGACCCACTGCACACCCGCAAACAACTGCAAAGCTTCCTGGGCATTGTGAATCTTTATCGCCAATTCATTCCAGCTTTTGCAAATATTGCCCTCCCTATCACGAACTTGCTAAAAATGAAGGGGGGCAGAAACCCAAACCAAGGCAACCCCTTATCTGGACAATGGAATGCCAAGCAGCATTCGAGAAACTCAAACGTCTATTCTCAGCAGAACTTGTCCTTAAGCACTCAGATCCCAAACAACCTTTTGTCATCCAAGCAGACGCTAGTGATGTTGCAGTTGGAGCAGTCGTCCTCCAAAAGAATGAAAGTGGACAATTACAACCATGCGTTTATACATCCAAGAAACTGACGGAAATCGAGCAAAGATGGGCCATATGGGAGAAAGAGGCATATGCTGTGCAGTGGGCAATGCTCATGTGGAGACATTTCCTGGAAGGAAACCAAATCGCCTTTGAAGTATGGACTGATCACAAAAATCTGGAAGCCCTAAGAAATCCATGGAAACTCTCCGAAAAACAAGCAAAGTATGCTCAATACTTTAAATGGTTTAATTTCACTCTCAAATATTTTCCTGGGAGAAAGAACTTCTTAGCAGATGCACTGTCCAGAAAACCCCAATACAACAGCAAAAAGATTGAGGTTGTAAAACCGATGATCCAACTGACCCAACTATCAGCCAAAGTAATCACCTGGGCACAAGAGGAAAAAAAAATCATCCCTGATGAAGACACAATGACGTCAATATTTCAGGAGGCACTACTTAAGGATGACTGGCTCCAGGCTAAAAAAAATACTTGTTTACTCAAAGATGGACTGGCTTGGGTAGAAAACAAACTTTATGTCCCTGCAAGCCAGAGAACGGACCTCATGAAATGCTGCCACGACTCCAAAATAGCAGGACACTTAGTGGAGCTTCCCAAAAGTGCTGGAAATACTGTCATTTGGGTTGTAACTGATCTTTTTTCCAAACAGGTTCACTTTATTCCATGCCAAAAGATCCCAACTGCCAAGGCATTGGCAAAGATGTTTCTAATATGCATTTATCGCCTTCATGGAGTTCCCCAATGGATTATCTCAGATAGGGGTGTTCAGTTCACATCCAAATTTTGGCGGGCATTTTTAAACCTATTAGGCTCCACCCAGGGGTTGTCGTCATCAAGTCACCTACAAACAGATGGATCGACAAAAAGGGTGGGGGGACTTAACATACTAGCTTTTGTTTCACTAAATACACATCGATATAAGGAAGGGGTTCTAAACTCCCTTATCTATCCCTCTATGCCTGAGAGACCTTAGATGCTGCTTTGAACTCCTACCTTCATCACTTTTTTCATTGCAGGAAAGCCTGGTGCATTGAGGAAAAGCTGATGGCATATTTTGAACCAGATAAAGATTGAATGTTTCTTGAAGAAGAGAACCTAATAAAAATTCATATTTAAAAGGATGACCATGTAGTTTTGATACCTCTGCTAGAAAAAGGAAAGGAACAGCTTAATTAAGGATAGTTGCAAAAGAGATACTGTAGTAATTTGCAAAGTTTATTTGACAATTTTTGGCATTTGCAAATAGAAATGGTTAAGAAGTCCTGCCAAGAAGATTTGAACTTATAAAAAAGGAATAGTTGTTTAACTTGCCTTTGTAGTGAGCTAGGCTTGAAGCTTATGAAACTCTTTTAAGAGCCAAGAGTCAATCTCTAAAGATGGAATTGTGTGCTGTTACCCATCACATATTACTTGCAAAATCTCCAAAAAAGCCTTGTCAAAGGCAAGAAAAAAGTATTGAAGAAATATATCCTTAATAAAATAACAATAGACCAATTTTATTTACAAAACAGGAATGTGCTATTGTGAGATTAATGGAATATAGGTTCATGAGCAATCATAAGAGAGGCTCTTCAAATAAAGGAGCTGCTGCTTGGAAAAATATGAGAATAATCCAGAGTGAAAGATGACTTAATTGAAATTCTGAGGATATGACACTTCATTGCTCAGTGGTACAGAACATACCTTTCAGTTTTGATACACAAACTCAACCCCTCACATTCCCAACTAAAAGATCACACCACTGGAAAAAATAACTACAAGCTCTTTTGTGCAACGCTGAATTGCTTCACCACAACATATTTGCTGCCACCACACCACAATATCATAAATGTGTGGAAATGACAGCTACTAACTACAAATAACTAACTACAGATTACTAACTGCAAACTATATATTGCTAACAATAGATTAAACCGTTTAATGAACATTATTCATGGATGTCCTTTCTGATAATGATCAATGATGGATCAATTAAGAATGCACAAATGCATTTCACTGACTAGGTTATATGTTCTGAGCTTTTGATCCTTGTACTGAATAATATGTAATAATATAGGAAGCAAGCAGAAGCAAATAGCTTAACAATGTTCCAAACAGAGAAAACAGAGCACAGAAAACAACCAAACAAACAAATAAGGATCATCTTATTTGTTAATTATACTTCTGTTCTCCTCAGTCAACAGGATAAGAGGGCCAAAGCTTCTCAAACGGTGACTTCAACAATATTGGAGAGAATACTGTATACCTCTTCTAGCCAACCAGAGTTTACCAAAGAAACTATTAATTATCATATATATCTAAGTCTGGTCTACCAAGAAAAAAAATCCCATGCCATAATAGATTAGAGATTAATTGGAGATAGAGCAAGAAAATAGGGGGAAAGGCAAGATGAATATATAAATGGAATTGACAATGAGAGGGATGCAAATACCTTTCTAGACAATCAGAAACATCAAGGAGGAGCATGTAGAGACTACTACAGATTTAGTTCATTATATACTATAGTGAAGGCAAAGAAAGGGCAAATGAAAAAGCAAGTGGAAAATATGGAGGCCAATATCCTTGTGGAAATCTGTTCTTAAGAAGATTTAATATAGTCCTGTCTCTTCTCATTAAGTAGGCCAATAAATTACAGCATAAAGATCCAAGTAATTTAAAAAATTCTCAATGGTATACAATCATTTGCTGTGAGAGATAATGAGAGATAATTTGATGTAAAAATGGATGGCTTGAGTAAGGAAGGGAGCATAGGTATGGGCAATTCTGGGAAGAGTCATGACAACCAAGATCTTTTCTGACATGGAATTACAGGTAGTTCTCAACTTATGATCACAAATTGAGCACAAAATTTCTGTTGCCAAATGAGATATTTGTTAAGTGAGTTTTGCCCCATTTTATGACCTTTCTTGCCTCAGTTACTAAGTTGATAAGTTAGTATCCCAATTGTTAAGTGAATCTTGCTTCCCCATTAACGTTGCTTGTCACAAGGTTGAAAAAATGATCACAGGATCTTTGGATGCAGTCATAAATATAAACCAGTTGCCAAGTAGTTGAATTTTGATCATGTGATCATGGGGATGCTATAAAGATCATAAATGTGAAAAAAGGTCATAGTTCAGTTCTGTTGTAACTTTGAACAGTCACTAAACAAACTGTTGTAAGTCGAGGATTACCTGCATTCAAAGTGGTACTTTGAAACCACATTCCAATCCATTTTAGAAAGTAACTTGCTTGTTGATGGACCAAGACATATTTATCCAATTATTTAGGATTGTACTATTGGTTCTACTGTACATAAAATTGAGTCCAACAACTTTTTACTTGCATAATTTTAAAATGTAATAGATGAAATCAGAGTACTGTAGTATATTGACAGCTTTCTGATCCTTGAATAAAAAGAGAGATAGCAGTTCAATGGGATAGACATATTAAGTTGGTGATTGATTTCTGCATTACTACAAGCACTGGATATATCAGAACTGGTGTTTTGATATCTGCTAGGTTTTTTTCTCATATTAATTAGTTTTGTGTTTATAGATTGAAATTTCTCCCATTAAAGGTGTTTTATGGCATGGCTGGCAGATTTACTGCATTTGGTTCATAAGTTTTTATGGTTCTTATTTGCAAGGTCATGACCATTTGTCACTATCCTGTTGATGAGTCAGACTAACTTTCCTTAGAAACTCTGACAGTTTGGAAGTGATGAGTCTGCCACAGGAATTTGCTCGATGTTAGAGTCTATTCCATGTATGGATATTCTGATGAATTTTTAGGAGTAGCTTTTTTCTGCAACACTGAAGCAGTAGTTGCTGCAACAACTACTGTATTTCTGGATGCCCTGTTGATATAGAAAGGCTGGAGGATTCGAAGATAAAAGGCTTGTTGCAGACAAAAGCACACCTCATGGAAAAGCTGACTAATATAGTTATGGGGAATACATCTGAAAGGTGCTAAACTGAGACTTGTTTGAGAAGGTTATCTATGATACTTCCTTGCTTTGGATAATGACTTCGGAAACTTTGAAGAGTTTGGGAGGAGCCTATCTTGTTACTGGCTTCTGCAATATTATATTTATTGAGGCTGTAAATCTGTTACTCATGTTTGATGTTATCTCTGACATAAGAAAATAAGAGTCAGTCTTCATCTGTTTCCCTGGTTTATTGAATTTATATCCTATTTTTGTCTTCCTAATCTTCTCTAATTTACACTTAAATTGTATGCCAACATTCTCCAGTTTAGCACATTCCAGATGTGTTGACCATATTGACCTTTGAAAATGTATTCAACAGTTCTTGAGATTATCAGTGGAGAAATATTGCTATAAATCTGTAGGTAACAAGAGCTTTGGAACTGCAAATTGCCATATACAGTTGTGCAAGAAGAACTTTAGTAAGATATGTAAAGTATACTAATAAGGCTATTTCCTTTCAAGGTAAACAATTTTCAGCAGAAAACAGAAAAAGAATAAGAAATCATTAACAAAGATAAGAGAAAAGAAACAACAATAAAAATTGTTTACACCAACATTATTCACTATACCTTTCTGTCCTTGAACAATATCTATACAAAATTTCATATACAGTACTATCTTTAATTCTTCAAGCTTTTCGTCCCAATCTTCTCATCCACCTATGACTTTCTCCCTGTTTTTCTTTCCATTTACCCACTCACTGCTCTTCATATGTTCATTTTAAAATGTAATCCTCACATTGTCTGTCCCAGGCCAAGCACACACAAGCACATAGAAAGGTGATTGCAAATTTTACTGATAGGTTTTTGAAGTAAATAAACAATTCAAAAGAAAGTGCAAACAGAGCAAAACAACATTTCCCAAAATACTTAGCAAATTCACCTTAAAGAATTCCAGTCTGAAACACTGGGCACAAGAGAGGTCAAGTGAAGTCCAAGAGTTCAAACATTGTAGAACAATCATCAACCAATCCAGGACCAAAGTCAAAGTCATGACATTTAAAATTGGGAATCAAGACACAAGGAGTCTGGGTTAATGAACAATTGTTGCCCCTGGGGTGGCTTAAATAGAAGCAGCCTTGTTGCTCATTTGGAAGTTCTATTCCTTGTAAGGAGCCTCATAGAATGTCTTTTCTCTGCTCTACTCTTCTTGAGGTGAACCCTTATCTTGGGAGACTATGGCAGCTTATACTCCACATCTTCAATGAGTATCAACAGCAGTGTCAATTCTACTCTTTTTTGCATTCAGAAAACAATCTTCACTTTCACATTTCCGTGAAACTTTCTGTATTAGCCTATATATTTTCTCCTTTTAGTCAAAAAATATACAAAAATACTTCTCTTGCATATTCAGATTCCTTCAGAAGACAAAATCTGATTTACACTCTGTTGTACAATATCTGCACTCACCAGAAGATATTGTCACTTTTTGTACAGTCATATTTAATTAAAATGTTGCTAAAATCTAACACATATGTAGGAAATTAATTCTGTTGTTTTTCCTTTCATTCTTGCTGCCTTTCCTTTGACATTTATAATAATATAACATATTTTAACTATTATAGTGAATGTTCTAATGCAATTATAATAAATAGAAATACTTTCAGTAGAATATCAACAGCTTTCTGACAGGATTTTCTGTCTCTTCATAATCTTTCTTCTATTTGGACACTTGTCACTGGTGCTTAGGTTCTTTCTGCTGATGCTTCAAAAATATTTGGATCAGTTTTTGTTTGTTTGTTTTAAATATTCTCCTTTCCTTGTTCAAATTAAGAGTGACTTTACCTTTATTTATTTATTTATTTATTTATTTGATTTGATTTGCCAATTGTTTACAAGATAATAAGTATAAATGTATACATAGTTGTGAATACATGAAATGGTTACATATAAGAAAAATAAAAGAATAAGAGAAACAATAGGACAGGGACGGTAGGCACGTTGGTGCGCTTATGCACGCCCCCTACAGACCTCTTAGGAAAGGGGTGAGGTCAATAGTAGACAGTCTAAGGTTAAAGTTTTTGGGGTTTGGGGAAGAAACTACAGAGTCGGGTAGAGTATTCCAGACATTGACCACTCTATTGCTGAAGTCGTATTTCCTGCAATCAAGTTTGGTGCGGTTTACTTTGAGTTTGTATCTATTGTGTGCTCTTGTGTTGTTATGGTTGAAGCTGAAGTATTCATTGACAGGTAGGACATTGCAATGTATGATTTTGTATACCATGCTTAAGTCAGAACGAAGACGGCGTAATTCAAGGTTTTCTAGTTCTAGAATTTCAAGTCTGGTGGCATAAGGTATTCTACAGCGAGTAGAGGAGTGGAGAACTCTTCTTGTGAAATATTTCTGGACTTTCTCAATTGTGCTAATATCAGATACGTAGTGTGGGTTCCAGACTGATGAACTGTATTCGAGTATTGGTCTAGCAAATGTTTTGTATGCTCTGGTTAGTAGTGTGATATTACCAGAGAAAAAGCTACGTAGGATTAGGTTAACAACTCTTAATGCCTTTTTGGCTATGTAGTTGCAGTGTGCTCTAGCACTTAGATCATTAGAGGTGAGTATTCCAAGGTCCTTTACAGAGCTTGGGTCATCAACAAGATCTTGACTATTCAGCTTGTATTTTATTTTCTGATTTTTTTTGCCAATATGTAAGACAGAGCATTTATTTGTTGAGATTTGAAGTTGCCATTTGTTTGACCATTCGGATACATAGTCAAGATCTTTTGTAGGGTAGCAGTATTGTCTGTGGTATTGAACAGCTTTACATCATCAGCGAAGAGAACGCAATTGCTCTTAATATGATCACAGAGGTCATTTATGTAGAGTATGAAGAGAGTTGGTCCTAGAACACTGCCTTGGGGAACACCACTATTGACAGGTACTGGATTTGATAGGACGCTCCCGATTTTGACCATTTGTTGTCTGTTTGACAGGAATGCTTCTATCCAGTTATTCAGTTGTCCAGAGATACCATAGGATTTTATTTTTAGGAGTAGTTTGTCGTGTACCACTGAATCAAAGGCTTTACAGAAGTCTATGTAGATTGCGTCTATTGTTTTGCCCTGGTCGAGTTGTGTCGTCCATATGTTTTTGCAGTGTAAGAGTTGCAGATTACAGGATAGTTTTTTTCTGAAACCAAATTGTTTATTGGAGAGTAGGTTATTTGTCTCTAAGTGAAGGATGATGGATTGGTTAATAATTGATTCCATGACTTTACAGGTGACGCAGCATAAGGAGATTGGCCTGTAATTTTCAACTAGGCTTGGGTCTCCCTTTTTGAAGATGGGGATGACTGTGGCTTGTGACCATAGGTTAGGCAAGGAGCTGGTTCTGAAAGATTTTTCAAAGATTATGCTTAGAGGTTTGGCTATGGCAGTGGATAGCTTTCTTAAGAAGTAGGCACATATTCCATCCGGTCCAATAGATAGAGATGGTTTTAGGTTGCGTATTGCTTTTTCAACATTGTCTTCTGTGAAATCGATATGTATTAGATCATTGTTGTTATCTGTGGTACGGCTAGGAAATATTGGGCATGATCCATTGCTGTTTACAAATACTGAGCCGAAGAATGTGTTAAAGATGTTGGCTTTAATGGTGTCGTCGTTGCAGTCTTTACCATCAGGTCCTATCAAGGGAGGGATGGACCTTGAGTCTTTTAGTTTGTTGTTTACAAAATTGTAAAAAGCGCGGGTGGAATTGGTGCTTAGAAGGTTTTCCTCTTGTTTAATGTGATAATTGGTGCATTCGGTCTTTATCTGGTGGCATAGATTTTTGTATCGGTTTTTGAAATTGGCAACGTGACCAGATTTGTTTTTCCGCCAGAGTGATCTCTTTTTGGATTGAAGTTTCCTTATTGATATGGGTAATCTGCTTTTTTGTTTTGTTTTGGGAGTTGTTGTTGGTACATATAGTTTGATGACTCTTTTGACTTCAAGTAAAAATATGTTATAATGGTCTTCAACGGTATTGCATCCAGTGAATAGAGATTGCCAATCAAGGGATGAGAGATCGTTGTCTATAAGATCATAGTTGCCTTTTTGAAGTTACAATAGGGGATTACATCATTGTGGTGATTTTTGTGTGGATGTATGTTGAGACAAAAGTCGATCATATTGTGGTCACTACTGGAAAAGGGTTCTTTAGATTGTATTCCGTAGATTAGGTTCAAACTGTTGCAGAAGATGAGATCGAGGCAGTTGTTTAGTCTAGTGTTGTTGGTTACTAGTTGTTCCAGTCCCAGATTTGTAATAGCATTGTAGAAGGTTGTGTGTATGATTTCAGTTGTACAATCATTTAGGGTCCAGTTAATATGAGGTAGATTGAAATCACCAAGAAGGATAAAAGGGTATGGGCAGGATGCAGCCCATGTTAGTAATGTATTTAGCTTGTTTACATGTTCGATGTCATAATCAGGTGCTCTGTAACATAGTAAGAATCGAATTGTGATATTTGAGGATAGTTCACAGATGATGGTTTCAGGAAGGGCAAACTCCTGGGTAACTTGGATATTTTTAGATGTAAGGATTTTTATAGAATATAGCAACTCCACCTCCTCGACGATTTTCACGATCTGATCTGTAAACATGATAGTCTCTTACTGTGGTAATGGAGTCGGGAGAGATGCATTGAGCCATGTTTCACAGACAAATATAATGTCGAAGTTAGCCATATTTAGGAGGAAGAGAAATTCAGGTATTTTATTCACGAGGCTTCTTGCATTGAGTAGTTTGCATTTAAGGCCGGCAGTAGTTGGAATTGAGGTAGTTGGGGGCGTGCGTGCCTAGTCTTGGGTGATGGTGGATGGGTTGAGGTAGGGTTGTGGTTGAGGGTAAAAGCTGAGTATTGGGTTGAGTGGTTTACTTTTGATACAGTCAGCATGGTAGTCAATGTACAGGTCCTTCTCTCCATTGTCTAGACGGTTTTTGAGTTCGATGCGGAGTGCACGGGAGCGGGCACGTTGCTGTATGGTTAGGTCAGGGCGGCAACGGAGGTTCTTATGGATGGTGTTGGTTTTGGCGAGTGAGTTTATAGTATAAATGAATTTACGTTTGCTTGATTCATTTTTGCAAATGACCCTGCACAAGCGTGGGGCCACAGAGCCATCTCTATTTTTGAGCTCTCGGTCAATGCGGGAAATGTCAAGTATTTCATCAGCGGAGATGGTTGATGCTTGATAATTTCTGATGATGTTTCGGACAGTTGTGATGTCATCATTGACATTGATGTCTTCTAGACCAAATAAGATGGCGTTTGGACGTTTCCGTTCACGCTCAACGGCTTCTCTGATGAGAATTGGGATATCAATATTTGTCTGGGTTGTGTTTATTTGTGGATTGGGTTGTGGATTGGATTGTGGTTGATTGGTAGAGATGTGGTTTGTAGCTATTGGATGTTCAGGTTTTTGCGTTGTGTCCTTTTTTTCAAGGTTGGATATTCTTTCTTTTACGGCGTCCAGGGATGCTACTATGATGTTGAGGGATGTTGTAATGGTTTCGATGGTAGGGGATGTTTCAATGGTTTCAATGGTATCAACTCTTTCAGACAGATCCAGTTTGGGTCTGCATGATTTGCAGATATGTGGAAACTCATTGGATGATTTTAGGTATTGAATCATCTGCTCAGGTAATCCCAAGCAGTCATGATGAGTGTATTTTTTACACAGAGAACATTTGATGGAGTTTTCATTATCCTTTAGATTTTTGTAGCATTTAAGGCATGTGCAGGAGTCTTGTGGTTCATTGGTGGGGATCATCTTCTCTTTAGGTTGTGGTTTGACGTAGGATTTTCTTTTGGCATGGTAGGATTGTTAAAATAGTACGTTGATTGAATTAATTAGAGGAACAATTTTGGGTAATCTATATAGCCAATATTATATCAAACAATCAATTGCAGTAATCTCTCAAGTCAGATAATATTCCTGAGCAACAATCAGCCTGAATAGTTAATTACTCTAATCATTAATCAATTAATTACACTAATCATTAACCACACTGTTCATTTAAATTCACTAGATCAATGATTTTGCTATTCAATTAAATTACATGAATTTTGATCTTTTAAACTAGTCAGTAATCACACTATTTGCACTAAACACTCTAATCACATTAATCAATTAAAAACAATAAATCAGTTAAACCATTAATAAAATATTTTATAGAAATTGATTATCTAATCGTTGATATAGGTGATGAGGTAGAAAAGTTGTAAGATTTGAGGTAATGAGGTAGTATTAAGAGTCTGCAAGGAACGGGTTAATTGTTTAACTGGCAGCTGAATGGGAGGAATTTATCGCTGTTTGAAAAGCAGATCGCTATTACTCTGTAAACAGGAAGTTGTAACACAATGATCCAAGGGTTTTTATCTGAGTGAAGGAAAGATTGAACAGCTCACAGGAAACTATTTGTTTTTGTTTTCCTTGATGAATGAGATGGCCCTCGCCCGCTTGCCTTTGCGCCTCCGGGCTGTTTGTTAGCGCTCTTTCGCTGGTCGTGAGAACGCCGCTTTGTGCCACGAACGAATCTTTGTATCTTTGAAAGGCCAGCAATCCACCAAACATTTACTCTAAACTAGTTCTATTCGAGTCTGAGTCCCGAGGGCGCCAAGCAGAGATCGCGCCTGCAGTCCTCACTTTCTCTTGGGGGAGATGATTCTGCCGGCCCTTCCCGATCGCTTTCCCGGCACTTTCACTTTCCCCTCTGGGGCTGTTTCCTTTCCGCGCCGCGGACAGGCTCAGCGCCGAAGAAATCGCCTCCTTCCCGGGAGAAGCAGCAAAGAACTCGGAGGTCCAAGAAATGCAAAATCCCCTCGCTGGGAACCCCTCGCGCTTTTCCTCCCCACGGGTCAGATCGGCTTTTCAGGTGGCCCCGCAAATGGAAGCTCTGTCCTCTGCCTTTAGCAACCGGAAAATGGGACTTCTCCAAGAAAGCCTCGGCGAAGAAAGTTTTTTCGGAGCGTCTCGGGCTGCAGAGGCTCTCAAGCCGCGCGCCGCCAGGCCGCCCGCTAGATCCCAGCCGATCGCTCGATCGCCTTACCCAACAAAAGGAAGCCCGCTCAAGATGGGATTCCCGGACCGCTCGCTCAGGGTCGGCTGCAAAGAGGCTTCATGCTGATCAGCTTATTCAAGCTGATCACTGAATAAAGAACATAAAATGGAATCAACAAGGATGATTGTTAAAATAATTCATGTTTTTATGCATCACTGGCTTCAGCAAATCTCCTTCCCAGGCAGAAGGAAATCAACAACTAGCAGATGACCTGACTGTGTTTTACAGCAGGTTTGAAAGGAAACTACAGCCACCTATCTCCACAACCCACATATCAAACACACCAACAACAGCATCACCTCCTACAACTGGCCCCAATCCATTGGGCTCACAACCTCTGGTGATCACAGAAAAAGAAGTGCAAGATCTATTTCACAGACAAAAGCCAGGAAAAGCACCAGGGCCAGACAAGATAACTCCTTCTTGCTTAAAAGTCTGTGCTGACCAATTGGCCCCCATCTTCACCAGAATCTTCAATAGATCACTAGAGATGTGCTATGTTCCTTCCTGCTTCAAATGCTCTACTATCATCCCAATGCCAAAGAAGCCCTCCATCAAGGAACTGAATGACTACAGAGCAGTTGCTGTAACATCTGTAGTTATGAAAGGCTTCTGCTGTCCCATCTGAAAACCATCACAGATCTGCTGTTAGATCCCATGCTGTTTGCATACCAAGCAAATAGATTGACAGATGATGCAGTTATATGCAATCTTTTGCTTCCTCTAATGACAATTTTCAAATTGTTCTAAATCTTTTTGTTACTTGATCTTGCTTTGTTGTTTGTTTTCCCTCTCTGAAAATATTTTTTATTTATTACTAGCTTTTTAAACAATTAAAATACCATCAATATAGTCTTCCATATATCCATTTCTTCCTACCTTTCGCCTTTGTGTGCCACATTTATCAATTGTCATCTTTTCCTCACTGATTGATGAGCATTTTGTATTAGTATATTAGAGGGTGTCACTGGACATACCGAGGAAAAATGGTGAGCTCTCACTAGGAAAAAGAAAACTGGAAACACTGTGGAATCCTTAAAAATTACTGCAAACAATATACATGTTAGCTTGAGAAGCTGTGAGCCACTTTTATTTAAATTTTGCATATCTCATCCCCTTATAAAGTGCCTGTAAACATTATCCAATTTTCATGACATTATTATTTTAAGATTGGTTAGCAATGTTGAATACAAAGAAACTTAATTCAAGATTGCTTGCACATTAAATTGAAGATCAAGCTGTACTGTAAACTTAATCTCCAATGTAATGGTCTAACTTCCCACAACTTTTTCCCCACCTCAATGAAATATATAAAAAGTTATACCCATTCTTACACTTTCCCCTCCATTTTCTATATTAGGTAAGAGGAGAGTGGAATTCTGGTTTTTTCAAATAATGCTTCATATTTGAAAATGAATCAGGATGAATTTCTTCTCTTGCAAACAGATTGAGTTACCTTCTAATGTGAGGACCCACCACAAAGTAGGATGGGTGATCCCTGAATATATATAGCATTTATACTGACATGTATTAACCATACATGGAACTTTATTATGAAGAGTACAGAAATTTGATTTTGATGAAGATATGCAGAGTTTATTGCAAGGTGACAGGGACTAAAGTAGTTGTAAAGTTCAAAATGTTGAGATAATGTTCAGAGGTGCCTCAAATAAAAATCTTTAATTTACTGAACTACAAGAAGAAGGTGAAGGTTCAACAAAATATGTGATAGAATCTGGTGCTGTGTTGAGGAAAAGAGTTGAACAGCTGAGTAGCCTTGATTCACTTGTGGGGAGGAAAAGACTGAAGGGAGATCATTCCTAAAACTTTAAAGTATGTATCTAACAGTCATCCTGTGTGCTTTGGTCTTATAACATTTGTACAAGGAACACAAAGTGAGCTGATCAGTGTGTTATGCTTATCATTGTTGACCTATAGGTAAGAAACATGCCAGACTCCTCCTTTCAATTCAATGCCAGATTTTACCACAAAACCACTTTTAAGTTTCTATTTTAGGCAATGTTAATAAAAGTAGTTGGAAACTTAACTGTGGGGTTGATTTCATGGCGTGGTCTACTAGTTGGATCGTGATATACCTATCTACATGTTGCTGGGCAATGTGCTTATTTATGTATGCTAATGCTAAACAGTTGCTTTATCTAGTAGGAATATTTACATGTTGTCTAACATTTTTATTTTTTTATTAGTTATAATTATTAGGCACCTCTGAATTAATTCCTTAGATGATGTCTAATACATTAAATGTGTTTGTAATTAATCAAGGATATTTAATCGGTGATAAATATTCAGGGCTTTGAGATTTAATAGATAATAATATTCCATAATGCAAGAGGTAAACCACTGCTTCTATAAATAAGTTGCAGTTTTCCATTTGCTTTGAGACCCTTCAAGTAAAGTTCAGAAAAAAGTTTGCAAGCTGCAGAAAACTAACAGAGGGATTACAAAATGTCTTTCTTCACTATGAGGCTAATTGCGGTTATTGCTTCATATTTGCTAATTTCATTTACATAATTCTGGTAATTACTTAATACAAGCAAAAGAAATAATATACTCTTTCAAATTCCAGTGGAATCTGATCTGCTCCTTTCTTCTTGGATTAATGTTCAGGCTTAATATCTGTCTAATTATGTGTATTTAGGGAGAAGATGGTTTTTATAGAGTTTTTTAAAAGAAGGATAACTGCGGTTTGTATTTAAAGTCAGATTAAAAAATTCATGAATTAATGTGGAATTGTCTTATGAGTAAACACATATAATGACTTCAGTATATGCATCTGTTCAACTGAAGAAGTTTAATTTATAGTGGGGTTGAGAGCTTTTTTGTTCATTAAGTAATTTGTCCATTAAGTAGAAATATGTATGTTGCATGCAAGAAAGTAATTCTTGCCCTAGTCACCTCACATGTGGACTATTGCAATATGCTATACATGGGATGATCATGAAGAAATTACTTCTGTTCCTGTAGTCTGGATTCTCAGGAAGGAGGGGATACAGTCCAGAGATCCAAGAAGTAGTTAAGTTTAGATAGTTTGGTTAGGAGAAAGAGAATTAAGATTACTGCTCCTCAGCAATTCTCATACTATATCTTTATAATACTTGCTTTAGTTTGGCAGGATTTATGTCTACAGAACAGAAATGGGAAGCAACTCTATGTGTCTTTCTTGGTTCTTGGAACCTGACAGACCCGGAACACAAGGTACAAACAATGCTTAAAAAGTCGTTGAATATATATTTTTCCAGGCTTTATTTGATGATAAATTGTCAGATCCAATAAGGCAACTTTCTTTTTGGATATATTAGTCTGAATGTTTTCTCTTCTGGACGTACATAGCTCTCTTCCAAAAAAGAAACTGATTAAATAGCAATAGCACTTAGACATATGTAGCAGTCTATAGTGCTTTACAGCACTTTCTGGGTGGTTTGCAATGTCAGCATATTGCCCCAACAATCTGGGTCCTCATTTTAATAACCTCTGAATGCATGCTGGAATGATACTACTTTCATTTGTTTTGAGAATACTTATAGATGCCATCTACCTTTCCAAGAACTTAGTGGTTTATAAAACAGGGCTACAACTGAGAAGTTTCATGACTCTATTCATCATGGACTTCACAGGGGGGGGGGATTGGCAGTATGTTCCTTCTAGTTCCTTTACAACAGAGGTCCCCAACCCCCAGTCCATGGACTGGCACCAGTCTGCAGCATGACAGCAAACAAGCAAAGCCCCATCTGCGGGGTGCAGGCAGCATGCAAAACCATGCCCCCTCCAGTCTGTGGAAAAACCACAGAACTGGTCCCTGCTGCCCAAAAGGTTGGGAGCCGCTGCTTTGCAACTTTACAACATGTAAAATTCCAGAATTTCCTAGCCATCATGTGAACCTTAAAGTTCCTAAGATTGAGAAATAATATTCTTGATGATTAATCTAAACTAGATTCAATTTCGTTTGAATAAGATACAAGCAATTGCTTTCCTCATCCCACAATTGCTGACTGAAAATGGCCACTAAGAAAGGAAGAGAATCGCCTTAAAAAATATCCTCAACTATCAAGTCCTATAAACTATCTAGAATATGAAAATCACCATCATATTACTGATTTTTAAAAGATTTTTATCCTGCCTGTTTTCATATACAACTCAGAGAAGTGATCATGCCAATATTCTTTCCTCATCCTATTTTCACAACAACAGCATTGAAAAGAGAGTTGGGCTGAGAAAGAGAGAAAGAAAGAGAGAGAGAGAGAGAGAGAGAGAGAGAGAGAGAGAGAGAGAGACTGACCCGAAGTCAGCCTCTAGGGCTTTTCATGCATAAAACTCACAGTCTCCTGGTTTTAGGCCAGGAACCTTAACCACTACACTAAACTGGTTCCTCGTGGCTTAATTATCATCTCCCTCATGTGTCGTTGTTAGTTTATATTTTTAGTTTATATTGCCCCTTTTTTGCCCTTGAGCCTATTTTATTGCTGTTTTATGTTCCCTACTCTTAACCTCCCTGAAGGAGTTTGGAGGCTTTTGACTTAGAAATTGACATGCCAATACCTTTCTACACTTTCTAGTATTTTATTTTATTGCAGTTCTCAACAAAATAATATCATGATGCTTTAATCATTACAGTTTCAGGATGACTTACAAGGACTGCACTGAAGACAAAGCACAGTTTTCCCTTTCTTGAATTCAAAGGACAGCTGGGACATAGCAAACATCACCACAAAAATAGCCCTTGATACAAAAGATACAGACTCTTTAAGACCTAATAGCTTTCTAGAAGACATATAGATCAGTTGCCAGCTATTCGGTAGAAGATCTAATTGCAAGGGAGCAATGCTGGATTTAAAGTTTTCAAAGTTGTGTTAAGTCTGGAGCAATTGCTTCAAAATTAGAAGAAATGCACTGGGATTTGTGACATCTCTGAACTAATTTCAGGCTTCCTCTTAAAAAAGAACAGAATAGCTTCCGTAATTTGATGGATCATTGAATAAAATGCAGAATTTGGAGCATAATGAGAAGAATCATAGTTAGCTCTTCTCCAAATACCTAGGGTAAAATTATAAGAGAATAAGAGAATTATTTCCAACTGATAACAGATTTAACAGATAATCAGAGTTGGGAGGGACCTTATAGGTCATCTAGTCCAACCCCCCACCCAAATGGGAGACCCTACACCATTTCTGACAAATGGCAGTCTAATCTCTTCTTGAAGGTCTCAAGTGATGGTGCTCCCACAACTTCTGAGGGCAAGCTGTTCCATTGGTTGATTGTTCTCACTGTCAGAAAGTTTCTCCTTATTTCCATGTTAAATCTCTCCTTGTTCAGTTTTCACGCCTGGCCTACAGGCGCTTTAGAAAATAGCTTGACCCCTTCCTCTCTGTGGCAGCCCCTCAAATATTGGAAGACTGCTAACAAGTCTCCCCTGATCCTTCTCTTCACTAGACTAGCCAAGCCCAGTTCCTGTAACCGTTCTTCATCTCCAATCCCCTAATCATGCTGGTTGCTCTTCTCTGCACTTTTTCTAGAGTCTCAACATCTTTTTTATAATGTGATGACCAAAACTGGATGCAGTACTCTAGGTGTGGTCTTACTAAGGCTTTATAGAGTGGTATTAGTACCTCACTTAATCTCAATTGTATCCCTCTGTTAATGCAATTTAGGTTTGCATTAGCTTTTTGGGCTGCTGCTGCACACTGCTGGCTCATATTTAGCTGGTTGTCCACTAAGACTCCAAGATCCCTCTCACAGTTACTACTATTGAGCCTAGTTTCACCCAGACTATATATGTACTTTTGGTTTTTCTTGCCTAAGTGTAGAACTTTACTTTTCTCTACACTGAATTTCATCTTGTTAGATACATCCCAGTGTTCTAGTCTGTCAAGATCCATCTGGATCAACTATGGTATCATCATCATCAGATTTATATTACACCTTTTATTTTGTAAATAATGATCCAACCATCCATTTTTCTTACAATATTAATCCTGTAAGGCTCATTGGGTTAGGGCATGTGATTGGTCTAAGGTCACCTATCTGGATTTTAATGCAGAAGACTAGAAATTATGGTGTTTTTGTTTCTACTGCAGCATTAACCATATTCCCAATTGGATTAGAGCCAATAATAACATTACAATAATTTTGGGACAGGCTTTAACATTTTTTTATGTTCCCAGGAATTTTTGCTTATTGAGTTGATCTCTTGGTGTTTGAGGACCTGGGGTGTGGCACATAGGCAACACAATCAGATAATCAGTAGGACTCCCTTTATTAGCTCCAACTTTGCCTCCAATGTCCTGGTTACCTTGTGGCTGGAGAAGAACTCTCCCAGGAACAGCCTTTGGCTGCAGAGAATCAAGTCCAAAACATGGTCAACAAAAACTGTAACTATAAGTCCAAACAAGGCAAAATGAGGCAATTAGTCCGGCAGGGCAGGAGAAGGAATTCCAAACATGAAGACACAGCAATAACTCAATATAGTTGAGAGGATGCCAGGAATGCAGATAACCAAAGTACACACAAAATAAACTCAAGATAAATTCACGTTTGCTCCCAGCAGATGTCACACTCAGCATGCATCTCTTTTAAACTCCCTTT
Organism: Notechis scutatus; assembly: GCF_049901735.1. Taxonomy (NCBI): domain Eukaryota; kingdom Metazoa; phylum Chordata; class Lepidosauria; order Squamata; family Elapidae; genus Notechis; species Notechis scutatus. The sequence continues at coordinate 149,426,004 of NC_142012.1, read as the reverse complement.
CCAGATGCAGCTAATGAAGGAAATCAGGGCCCTTTCCTCCACTGTAAGCCACACAACCCACATTGCTGTCTTCTCCATTCCTCCCTGCGTGCCCTAGGATGAAAAGGGTGTGGACCTGGTTCTTCCACTTAACTCCATCTCCCTTGATCTATCTCTTCCCTGCTCTGCCCAGCCAGACTTTGCCCTTCCCCAGTTTCCTCCATAGCCAATGGAGCCATACTCCCACTCCCTGTCAGCTATTCATCTTCCTCCTTGGATTCAGACTCTGACAGGGGCGTGACATGGTGTTTCATTTGCTATCTTTTCTGGTTATCTTCATATGCTATTACACAATGCCTTTTTATCCATCAATATGAAAGAGAGATTTTAATGTAGCATAATGGACATATTGGTCATTCAAATGTCATGCCAACAATATTAATATTGAAAGAAACTGAGCCACTGAACCTTCCTCCCTCAATCAACTCAATTTGTTTCCTTTTAAGTACCAGCCATGCAGTTTAATTCAGGATTAATAGATATAAAAATGTTGTCTGCTTTTTAATCCTTTCCTCAATTTCCAGAATGTCCTACCTTGTTCTAGAAAATATTTTATATAACAAATAACAAAAGCTTTTCTTTGTGTTTATTTTAGTATCCATATATTATTAGAAATTCTGTTGTGGTTCGCCGGCAACAGGTGTGGATGGCTGAGGTCTCGGAGAGTGAGGACTCGGATTAGGGGCCTGCATGTGATGCAGGGATGGGGACAGGACTATTAGAGAGTGGAGTGCTACCTTCGGAGCTTGTGGAGGCTGGCAGCAGTGATGCAGAGGACCCCGAGGAGCCTGTGCCCAGTGCCCATGTGCACAGGGATGCTCGAAGGAAAGAGCAGCTGCAACAGCATGGGCGACTTGGGAGTAAGGCTGCAAGGTGATGGCCCCTCCCTTAAGAGATAAAAGCCAGCTGTCAGAGGTGGGATTCTTTGCAGGAAGCAAAGAAGTTATTGCACTTCAAGTCTTGTGGAAGTTCGGACAATCCTGGTTTGTGATTGGAGACTTTTAGTTTTTATTATTTCCTTTCAATTTAATCTAGTATTCTTGGAAGCCTTGCACAACCTTGGCAAGGCTTGTTCTTATCTGATTTAATAGAGTTATTGTTCTTTATCTTGATTTAATAGAGTTTTACTGTGAATGAACGGAATTCACAGAGAAGCATTAAAAAGGTTTTGCTTTTATCTCTGTTTGGTGTTTGTTTGCTTTGAACGAGGCTTAGGTTGGAAAAGCTGTACAGAACAAACAATGCATAGTCCATATGTGCTTTCCTGCTTAACTCTGACAGAAAACAGGAAAGCTTTATACAGAGAAAAGGACATAGAGAGTACTACAGATACAACTATGAACTTATAAACATTGCCATCTACTAGTTAGCAGTTGTACTAAATACATGAACAATATATTTCAACATATATAATGAAAAAAACTGTGTGAGTCTGCTTTTCCTCAGTTCTCAACTAGTTGTCAATGATACAACAAAATCAGGTGAATGTAAAATTGTTTTAAACTCAGTGACTGCAGAATGAATGGACCTCCCAATGGCCAAGATTACCAAGTCGATCTTAATTTTGCCATGCCACATATATTTCTATATTTTTCACATTGTGATACAAGCTTAAACAATGTTTTTATGATTCATGAAATAATATGAAACATTTGACATTTTAGAATGTTAAAAATATTGAATAACAGTATGAGAGAGAGAGGAGAAGGATAGTCTCAATAGGCATATCACTCATTTGAAATCTAGAATGAAGATCTTTATATCCAGACAGGATCTTTATATCCAGACAGGATCTTAATTCAGGTTGCCCTACCCTTTTTACCATTTCTGATAAAAGGCAGTCAAAGTCAAAATGTATTCTACAGGTTTCTTCATATAACTTCTGAAACTTTATTATTATTCAACTTTGTTAAAAATGAAACAGACAAGTTCCTATTGTGTTTTTAATCAATTCATTGGAAACAAAACTAAAATGAATTTATCAAATGCTCCAAGGTAACGATATACAATATTTTATAGTGGGAATTTTTAAAACAGTGAGTATACTGTTAAAGAAATAAAATGTACCTCTTTAGTAATTGCAAAACTCTAGGTCATAAAATGTAGCACATTCAAGATCTGCCTCAGTCTCTATAAAATATTAATTTTCCAATTTTACCAAATAAATTAAAATTGACTTTATGCTTAGGGATTTGACTAAAGCACTGTAAAGTCAAGGCCTATGAAGTTTCTGTAGATGACAATTTGGAAACATATTGTTCATTTTTCATATTTTTTTCAAATAGCAAAAGAGCAGAACATTCCCTGCAGAAAATACATTTAGTTATTCATACCACTTTGAAAATGCATGATTTGCTGGCCTAAGATGATGAGAAAAATGTTACAGAAACCCACCCCAAATTTCTATGGAGATACATCTGTAAGAGACACTAAAATGAATTTGATTACTGCAAAATCTGTGGTACTAAACAGTGTACAATAGCATTTTCTTAATATTTGACTAAAAATTTATTCCAAAATATTCCAAAATATTATTCCAAAATTTTAGAAACTGTAAATTTCTAAAAATTATATTCTTTTTACATGGCATTGGAGATGGACTTCTTAGCTCCTTCAAACTCTACGATTCTATAAAAAACAAAAGAGTAATACATTATTTAAAGAAGGGATTATATCAAGGTAAAGTATGTTTTAAAAGCGTAAGGAGAAGATAATACCTCAGAAACCATGGCTTGAGGGCAGGGGAGGATCTCAAAAACAATCTGTAAAAACGAATCAACTAAGTACGAGTACCCAACCCCTGGGCTGTGGACAGGCATCAGGCTCTGGCATGCCAGCAACTGAGCCACACAAATAAGTAAATGCAGGCAGCATGCAAAACCATGCCCTCTCCAATCTGCAGAAAAACCTATATCCATGGAAGTGGTCCCTAGTGGGGGCCACTGAATGAAGGTTGGGGGCCACTGAACTAAGGTTTTTCCTACCTTCCCAAGGCCAATGAGCTTTGCAAACAATGTGGAAGATCTCTATTTTCTTGCCCAGCTATCAGCTCTCTGTTAACAAGAGAGGATAAATTGAGGGACCTAAAGGTGCTTGGATGACACAATTTTTGTTGTGATGAATGCCTAGACTTACTCCTTCAGTTTTCTTGGCAAAATTTTTCATTGTCTCCTTCCTACAGTTAAGAGACAATGACTAGCCCAAAATTACACTGCTGGCTTTATGCCTAAAGTAGGACTATAACTCACACTTCCCTTGTTTCTAGCCTGATTCTATAACCACTACATCAAATTGGCTCTTGAATCACATTAAATCCATTAAATCTGCTTAAGTTATTGAATGTTACTAATTTATACCCTCAGGACTGTCAGTCTTAGGGCTAAAATAGCCAGCAAGATCAACCCCAATCAGAAGAGTTAGTGAAAGAAACCTACATTTTATTCACATATACAGTATAGATACATATGTATTCATAAGCAGAGATGGAGGGAATCTGTTTTACTTTTTTAAAAATAATAATAATTGTGCCTTTGTTTTAATTTTACAATTATTTGACCATAAGGAGGGGATGCAATCAACCTTATTGGGACTCCATAAGTACACATAGCCATTGTGTTTAATATTGTATGTTATTCATAGAATATGTTGTCCATTCATTTTGGGCTGTTAATTAACACATTCATAATAATTTTATTGGAAACAGGTCCTGAAATAAAATATACTGTTTACTAGCCCAGAACACATATTTTAGGGTTATATTGCTGTACAATTTAATTGTGTTCCATTCAGATAACATCCTTGTGATATCCCCTAACATTTCAAGCAAGTTTATTAAGAAGGCAGGAATTACTTTGTTTAGTTTTTGGATTTCTTTTTCAGTCACCCAGTTAATTAGTTATTTCCATGTCTAAACTATTTAGGACTCCAGTTCTTATGCCATTTTCTTATAACAACGTTTCTTATTTAGTCTATAACTAGTCAACTGTTTAATATACCAATTGTCTAACCAATTCCTAATATACTGTCTGTCTTGTATATAATATGAACTTTCTTGGTTTTTTTTTAAAAAATCTTTGTTTCTCACCCTAAAGGCTTATTCAGTTCAGGAAAAAAAATTTAAATTAATATGTTAGATATTTAACTATCAGGTTAAACTTGGATTCAGGTTGTAACTGTAACAGACATAGAAAAGGATTGATTAAATCTATTGCTATAAAAAGTCCTTCCCATTTCTACTATAGCTATGCTTGTAACTGTAACAGACATAGAAAAGGATTGATTAAATCTATTGCTATAAAAAGTCCTTCCCATTTCTACTATAGCTATGCTTGTAACTGTAACAGACATAGAAAAGGATTGATTAAATCTATTGCTATAAAAAGTCCTTCCCATTTCTACTATAGCTATGCTTTTGGATCTCAATTGGAGATACACTATTGTGTACCTGCATTTCTACAATCAATGTTTCCTCCAGAATGCTGCTTTTTGTTCTATTGGTTCAAAACACTTACTAATGTGTTGTATAACATCAACTGTTTCCATAATATATTAACAGTGACTTATAGGTGATTGTGTAAATCCTAAAACCAGCCAATGCTTAAACAGTATCTCATAAAAGATGTATGGCATTCCTCTTCTCTGGGAAGATCAAATCAGTTGGTTAAAGGTCATGGGAAGGGGGAAGGATAGTACAACTTCTTTAGAACTACCTTCAATGCCTGGTTCACATATTCAACCTGACACAATTCCATGGCCTTTATGAAATATGTAATTGTCTATGAATTTCTAATAAATCTAACAATGTTGATAACAACATGGTAGCTTTTGTTACATAAATGTTTTACCATTTAATTAGCTGTACTACAGTTAACACCAGGAACGAAGCGATAAAAGATACATGACAATGTACGAATTTGAACTTTCTCTTCTTGAAACTTGAATGTTATAACCAATTACACATTGCTAGCTCAGCACCAGGGACATTTTATAAAAGTCCTCAAAGTACTTTATATAATAATTTCTTATCTTTTACATAAATGTAATTGATTGATAAGGCACCATTAAATCAATGCCAACTTTTAGCAACTACATAGATTTCCTCTAGGACAATCTGTCCCCTTCAAATCCTCCAACAGTGCAATGATTGCCACTATAATTCAATCTCCCACCTTGATTGATTACCACAGGATACTTCTCTCCTCCCCCCCCCCATATTTCCAAGCTTCACTTCACTTTTTCAGAGAGCGACATCTTCACACCCAAAGTATGATAATTTTGGATAAATATGCAGTGGAGGAAATAGTCTAAAGCTGTATTACTGAGTCCAAGCATATGATTTATAAATGGGTTATATTTTTCTTACCCTAGGTTAATTCCCAATCATAAGGTAAAAAAGGCTTTAGAGTACCAAGATTGTTTTTATATCCCTTTCCTCTTCATCTAGTCTGGTCTGGCTATAGTGATGTGATGTGCAACAGAGGCTTAATTTAACACAGGATGAATCAATAGCTGAATCAAAGCATAAGTAAACCACATAGAGTTTCTACCTTTATTTGCCCTTGCTGACCAGGATACTTTCTGATTTACAATATCAAGTCATGGATAAACGTATTATAGCCCATTTCATCTTCTAAATCAATGTTTCTCAACCATAGCAATTTTAAGATGTGAGGATTTCAACTCCCAGATTTCCCTAATCAGCATATAAATGGTAACATTAAACAGCAAGGCGCTTTCCCCTTTTCTTTAAAATTGAAAGTTTATCTTATAAATGTTTAATGTATACTCATATTTGTTCTGCTTGGCTTGCTGACAATGCCAATACGCAGGAAGGGAAAGAGATGGATATCGTGGGGATGTATATATATATTTTCTTAAGTTTTCGCGGGTACTTACATGTATGGCATTCAGCTTTGTTCGGGTATTTTCCCACGTCATTGTAGTTGTGCTTTTAAAGTTGTAGCAACGTTTCAGCAGAATCTCATCTGCCATCATCAGGCTTCTGTATAGTGTTCATCTGTGAGTCAGACTTTTACAGTGGTTTCAGATTTAAAGATGAAACCTAGCTTCCTAACTAATGATAGCCATCCATTTACCCGGAGCCAAGCTGCACTAAAGGCCTCCAATAAAGTAACACAATGTTGCCAGCCAATGTAGATACAAAAAGAGCCAAAAAATGGACAGAAAATATTAGAAACACCAATCAAGCAGAACACAGCAAACTCCAAGACCAATAAACACAGACCAAGACTCCCAACCAATCAGGATGAAGAAAAAACCATTCTGGCACAGCAATAGGCTGCCCCAAATTTAAATCTGAAACCACTGTAAAGTCTGACTCACAGACAACACTATACAGAAGCCTGATGATGGCAGATGAGATTCTGCTGAAACGTTGCTACAACTTTAAAAGCACAACTACAATGACGTGGGAAAATACCTGAACAAAGCTGAATGCCATATATATGAATCTCATCTGCCATCATCAGGCTTTTGTGGCTGTGACTTTCCATTTCAGGCTATCTGTGCCGTGGTTTTTTTCTGATTGTGAGTTAGGAAGCTGGGTTTCATCTGGGTGCCTGGTTGGGGGTGTTTGAGCTGGAGGTATCAGGGGATCTGTTTGTGCCCAGGTGTTTGCCTGGCTTGTGGTGTGGAGATTTTTTTTTTTGTGAGTGCAGGCTTCCAAATGATTGACAGCCTGGTGGAATCATCTCTTCTGTTCATGCTTTCAGGTCTTTTTCAATCTCTATGGCTTCTCTGATGATTCTGTGGCTGGGATTTTCTATAGTGGCTAGGGTTTTGGTGCCATTGAAGTTGATTCTATGACCTGTGGCTTCCATGTGTTGGACTAGTGAGGAAGTGTGTTCCAGCTTTTTGACTGCATTTTTGTCTTCATCCAGGCGGGTGCTTATTCTTCTATTGGTCTGTCCAATGTATGTGGCCGGGCATGATGCACAGGGACTTCATATATGCCTTGGTTTTCCAGGTCAATTTTGTCTTTGGGGTTTCTGAGGATGGCTGCTATTTTTCTGTCTGTTTTGAAGGCAGTCTTGATGTGGTGTCTGTATAGTATCTTACTAATTTTGTCTGTAGTGCCTCTTATGTAGGGCAGGACAGCTGTTCCATGGGTCTGTTCATCTTCTGGGTCTCTATTATGTCTCAGTGTGTTTTGTGGATCAAGTTGGTGATTTTGCTTTTGTGGAAGCCGTTGGCTGTCAATATTTTAGTCAGGGTGCATAGTTCAGTCTTAATGTGTGTCTTGTCTGCCAGGCGTTTGGTTCTAGTAATTAGTGTTTTAGCCACGGAGTTTATCTGTGCTGGGTGGTGGTGGGATTGGGCGTTGAGGTAGCGGTTGGTGTGTGTTTTCTTCTGGTATATGGTGTGTCCTAGTGTGCCATCTGTTTTTTGTAGATTAGTACATCTAGGAATGGTAGTTGTTTGTTTGTTTCCGTTTCCATGGTGAACTTGATTTTGGGGTGTGCGCTGTTTAGGTGTGTTAGGAAATTGTTTAGGTTTTCTTGTCCATGGGGCCAAATCACGAATGTGTCATCGATGTATCTTAACCATAGTTTGGGTTTGAGGATGGCATTGGCCAGGGCTCTGGATTTGAATTCTTCCATGAACAGGTTTGCAATGACAGGTGACAGTGGTGATCCCATGGGGCTCCTTCTACAGGTCATAGAATCAACTTCAATGGCACCAAAACCCTATCCACTATAGAAAATCCCAGCCACAGAATCATCAGAGAAGCCATAGATTGAAAAAGACCAGAAAGCATGAACAGAAGAGATGATTCCACCAGGCTGTCAATCATTTGGAAGCCTGCACTCACAAACAAAAAAATCTCCACACACAAGCCAAGCAAACACCTGGGCACAAACAGATCCCCCTGATACCTCAGCTCAAACACACTGTCCAGGCACCCAGATGAAACCCAGCTTCCTAACTAATGATAGCCGTCCATTTACCCGGCCAAGCTGCACTAAAGGCCTCCAATAAAGTAACACAATGTTGCCAGCCAATCAAGATACAAAAAGAGCCAAAAAAACAGACAGAAGATATTAGAAGCAGAACACAGCAAACTCCAAGACCAATAAACACAGACCAAGACTTCAACCAATCAGGATGAAGAAAAAACCATTCTGGCACAGCAATAGGCTGCCCCAAATTTAAATCTGAAACCACTGTAAAGTCTACTCACAGACGAACACTATACAAAAGCCTGATGATGGCAGATGAGATTCTGCTGAAAACGTTGCTACAACTTTAAAAGCACCACTACTATGACGTGGGAAAATACCCAACAAAGCTGAATGCCATATATATATATCCCACGTCATTGTAGTTGTGCTTTTAAAGTTGTAGCAACGTTTCGCAGAATCTCATCTGCCATCATCAGGCTTCTGTATTGTGTTCGTCTGTGAGTCAGACTTTCACAACCATTTCAGTTTTAAACTTGGAGCTACCCTACTGCTGTGCCAGAATGGTTTTTTCTTAATCCTGATTGGTTGGGAGTCTTGGTCTGTGTTTATTGGTCTTGGAGTTTGCTCTGTTCTGCTTGATTGGTGTTTCTAATATCTTCTGTCTGTTTTGTAGCTTTTTTTGTCTTGATTGGCTGGCAACATTGTGTTTCTGTATTGGAGGCTTTTAGTGCAGCTTGGCTCCGAGTAAATGGATGGCTATCATTTTTTAGGAAGCTAGGTTTCATCTGGGTGCCTGGTTGGGGTGTATTTGAGCTGGAGGTATCAGGGGGGATATGTTTGTGCCCAGGTGTTTGCCTGGCTTGTCGTGTGGATATTTTTTTTTGTTTGTGAGTACAGGCTTTCAAACAATTGACAGTCTGGTGGAATCATCTCTTCTATTCATGCTTTCAGGTCTTTTTTCAATCTCTATGGCTTCTCTGATAATTCTGTGGCTGGGGTTTTCTATAGTGGCTAAAGTTTTGGTGACATTGAAGTCAATGCTATGACCTGTTGCTTTCATGTGTTGGACTAGTGAGGAAGTGTGTTCCAGCTTTTTTACTGCATTTTTGTGTTCATCCAGGCAGGTACTTATTCTTCTATTGGTCTGTCCAATGTATGTGGCAGGGCACGATGCACAGGGGACTTCATATATGCCTTGGATTTCCAGGTCAATTTTATCTTTGGAGTTTCTTAGGATGGCTGCTATTTTTCTGTCTGTTTTGAAGGCAGTCTTGATGTGATGCCTGTGTAGTATCTTGCCGATTTTGTCTGCAGTACCTCTTATGTAGGGCAGGACAGCTTTTCCATAGGTCTGTTCATCTTCTAGGTCTCCACTATGTCTCCGTGTGTTTTTGTGGATCAAGCCGGTGATTTTGCTTTTGTGGAAGCCGTTAGCTGTCAGTATTTTAGTCAGGGTGCATAGTTCAGTCTTTATGTGTGTCTTGTCTGCCAGGCATTTGATTCTGGCGATTAGTGTTTTGGCCACAGAGTTTATCTGTGCTGGGTGGTGGTGGGATTGGGCGTTGAGGTAGCACAACTATAATTACATGGGAAAATGCACAAAACAATATTCTCAGTAGTTCCCCTTCTAGGGAGGTCCCCAGTTTTTCACTAAACAGTATCAAAGCTGATTCATTTTCCAGGTCTTTAGTATTAGCTGATGGCTTCTACTGTATTATGGTGGTTCCAGTAAAATGTCATATTTTGTAGTCAAAGGTAGTACATCCCAAGTCTGATTTCTTAACTTGAGCTCTTCAGGTGCTTTCTAAGTGTTTTCTCCTAGTTTTGAAGATAATTGCATCCCTTTTCTAATTGTATGAAATCATTCAGTACTTTGAAAATGTGTGCTTTCTATCAAAGATTCTGTATAACAGAATGATAAAACAAAGGCAGAGTTACAACAATTGCAGTTTCTCTACCCATCCCTCAGCTCAGTCACAAACATATCTAATGCAATGAAAATTGTGTCCCAGCACCATTCTTCTGTAATGTTTTCCCTTGTCCTGCCAAACATTGATTTCACAGGCAATCTGTTGCACAGGTTAACCAAGTAGCACAAGACTATCCAAGCCACACCCAAGGGGCTGAGGAAATTCCTGTGTTCAATGATCATGTAGGCACTCAATCAAGGGAAGTATAAAACAATCCAAGAACCCCAATGGAATTTATTACATGCACAATACTTAGGAAGCCAGCAGGCAGCCACTAAAAGAAACAACTGCCCAATCCTCAGTATTTCAGGCTGAAAAGACCACACGTTTTCTGCAACACTGTTATTTTTTTCCCAACTTAAATTCTCAAGGCATTTCTGATTTTCTGCTGGCACTTCTGTCTGTAGGGTGCAATCATATCATATCCCTCATCACTTATATTAACATGAAGTTTGTTCTCTGTTATAAAATTAGGACACTATCAACTATTTCACTGAAGAACTGATTGATTCTGAAAGCCTTATTTTACTAATGTTAACAACTCACATTTAATGTTTCAACCTTCAGATCTATGTAGTTTATTAGGAAGAATTTTTTGAGAATCTTCTATCCCTTCATATTTTGGCTTGAATCTTCTTGCACAGTGCAATCATACTTCAAAGTTTCAGATTTCATAACTTTCACAACCCTTTGGTATTAGAAGAATACGAAAAAGTAGCTGGACTAAAAATAAACAGAAAAAACTAAAATGATAGTTAAGAACATGACGAATAAAGAGAAAGAAAATTTGTCAAATTTTCTTCTTTAATTGTGATCTTTATTTCCTTCCTACTGTCCAACCTGCAAAGTCTCATTCTATCATTTTTTAAAAAAGGAAATTCAAAACAAAAAGCATTTCTCATGGGAAGGATACTTAGGAATAATTTCAAAATGTTATTTCAAATTCATCTGGTTCTTTGGTCCACTTGTAACTTTCTAGAATCAAACTTCTAACCCTTTGCTATTACTTCCAATATATATATTTTTTAAAAATCTTAAATTTGCATTTAAAACATCTTTCTCTACAGATTGAAGAAAACTCAACTAGTATACAATGGCTCCTAATAGCTGAAGAGAAATTGAGCAATATCCAAAAGTTATTAGAAAAAGAAGTATGTGAATGCAATGTCCTTTCACTGACACTGACACAATTTTAGCAAGAAGACTATTATTTTGTCTACAAAGAGTTCTAAACGAACTGGAGACTGCTATCTTGTGTTCTTTTTAGCAACTTTTTGGAGTACTTGCTGGTGATCTCAAGTTTTCTCCAAAGAAGAACTTCAAAGAGCTATGCTACTTCCTTGCATTTTATTCTGCCATGTTTATCTGTTCCACTTTTAGCAGTACTGTCTTGACTTCACCATTTAAAGTACCATCTTTAGCTTCACATTTCTTTCTCAAAAGTCCTGGAATGTTTGTCTTATTTTTCATAGAGACTACTGTTGAACACAAAAATAAGAGCATATGGTGGAGGAAAAAATAATGTAAGAAGCATTTCAGAGACTTCAAAAACTACCCTCATCCAAGACCATGGTGTCAAACTCATGATGTTACATTGTCATCACATGACATATCATGACTTTTTCCCCCTTCCCTAAATTGGGGGTGGGGTTGGCCAGTGCATGACGCATCCGGCCTGTGGGCTGCAAATTTGACACCCCTATCTGAGACTATGAGAGTAATTTTGTTGAATTTTTATGATACTCACGCACTGTAGTATTCAGTAATAACTTTACTAAAATTGTAATTACATAAATACATCCATGTAATACAAACACATACAGACACATTCAGAAGTGGATCATCTCTTATGTAGTTATACTGGCATGTATCACTTTCTGCTATATATTTTCCTAGTCACATCAGTTCCTTCATTGGGTTTATTGTCATTTATCTTAACAATGATGTATGCTCTGGAAATTGGATTTTTATATCATATTCTAAAAACATTATCTTCATCTTATCCCCTGGCTGTAGCTAACACAGTTTAAAGTTATTATTTTTCTATTGCCACCAATATGATCCTGAACTCTTCATAAAAATGTGAGTGATGATATGACCAGGCATTGAGATCTGTCTATGTCCTGCTGGCCATTTTATAGTTGTTGGGCCCTTTTGGTTTGGAAATGAAAGAGTCCATACACTCAACTTTCCAAATCACATACATAGACTTCTTATAAACATGAAATTAGTGTTCTTTGAATCCATGCTGATTTGTTTTGTGAAACTCTTTAGAAGAATTCAATAGATAGACAAATCTATTGTTATTATTTATGAAAAACTGCACATAAATATTACAATTACTAACCCAAACAACCAACATTCCTGGGAACAATTTGATTTTGAGAAGATGACTAGATCAGTTCCCTTCATGGAATCTAATTTTCAAGAACAGTGTTGTGATGTTGGAATGACAGTTAAAGATGAAGCCATGGAGATTACCAAAATTGTCAGAAGCATAATAGTATACAAAAGGATCCAAGTGATGTCTCTTTTTCTTTAGGGGGAAGGAAGAATTAGATGCAATGTTACATAAATTTAGTATGCATGCTTCTCTCCTCCCTAAAAAAAAAAATCAATTAGAATTTGCTGAGGTGGAGATGGGCTCATAATTTCTGTGCATGTAACAGTAGAGATAAACACAATTATTTCTTGCTGTGATCTTAATAAAAACTCATCTGAAATGTTTTTATATAGAAATGAAAAATTGTACTTTCAGGACCAAAGCCAGAAGGAAATATTTCCCTCCTTGTTTTTTTAGAACTTTGATAATTGTTCCCATCAACAGAAACTTTTTGTGGAAATATCTGCGTATCCTGTTTGATTTTCAGTTGCAAGAACCAGAACAGATTTTATCATTGAAAAAAGAGTGAAGGAAAGTCAAGCTTGCTGTTCTGAGAGGAAGGTATGTTTTGTTTCTCCGGGCAATCAAAAATATAACATGTTTTCAATGTCACTAGAATTTCATCAGAGAATGAATGGTATGCTGATCAGTGGAGAGTGATGAGAAGAGTTCTGAAACCTACTTTATTCCTATTTTAATATTTTGAGGGCCCCATGCACTTGGTTGCTCAATATAACAATATAAAAGTTCTATCTTTGTGTTTCCATGAATATTTTACTTTTTTCCTGGAATCCTTGCTTTTTGTCAAACTACAATTCTAAATTTGGAAAACCTTCCAGGTTAGTGTTTTGCACCTATTTCTCATGGTTAAAGAAAACAACAACAACAATCTAACAAAATGTCTTCAGGTTTTCTATCACTTTCAGTTCAGTGTTAAATGGTAGGGGATATTTAACAGAAAAATGTAGCTATATTTCAAGATGTCCTTACATAAAGATATTATTTGCCCTCACCCGTGGCAAAGTTTAGTTTGTTTCTATTTTTTTCTGATTAGCATTTCTCAAACTTCAAAATGCATTATTTGTCTTTTTGCTCAGTGATAGATCTTGCAAGCAAAGGGAATTTGATTGTGTTCAAACCAATAATAATGCAGCTCATGGCAATGAAATTACTGACGCCTGTTATAGTTATTTCCAATCCTTTATAGCTCTACAATTTCATTAAAAGAACATGGACAGGATATTGGTTAATAGTGGATCTCAGAAAAAAATTAATAGAAAATCTTTTTCTGAATAAATATTATAGACAGTTGGAGCCTGAACCAAAATCCCTTTTCAGCACTGCATTTGAAAACTGAATTTATATTTGAAATCTATCACAAAATAAGAACTATTTACAGTTTCAAAATTAAAAAGAGACAACTAAGCAAAGGCAGATTATAAGTTACCAATAGTTTAAAATGTTACATGTTGTATGTTCCAGAAGTAGTCAATGCTATATGTTGTTTATATATATATCGAACTGGAGGAAGCACTATTTATTATTAGCTGAATAAATTGTTGGATTAAAAAAAATAGAAAAAAACTTCAGAATTGAAAGGACATTGTTTTAAAATCAATCTGGCTGATACTTAGCAACAATAGTTTTCCGTCGTGCTGTTGTCCTTATCTCTCTGTGGAGCCAGCTAATTAAAAAGAGAAAACTCTTTTTCTGATATTTGAGCAATAGTATGAATATATTATCATCAGGAAAGCAATATGATTTCCTTACAAGGTAGGTAAAAATCCCTAATTGGGAATATTTCTCTGTGGTTTAGGATGCATAAAAATGGTGAGGCATATTTTTTTTCTTCCTATCAAGTTGTTATAATTTAATAAAACTGATTGTCAGGAGATAGAAGTCAAAGAGAAAAAAGTACTCTATTACACAATGCATTGCTGAACTATAAAATTTCTTATCACAAATTCTATTAGTTACCAGCTTGGACAGCTTTAAAAGGTATTAGCTGATAAGACCATCAAAGGTCTTTTCATGATATATATTACTTACAGGATCAGAGATGGCATGTTTCCTGATATTGCTTGCAGGAGATTAACAAGGAAGAGAGTTTTGTTTGAGAGTTTCTAGATACATTTGGCTGGCCATAGTGAGAACAGAATTAGCCGGAGGATGTAGCACTCTGCTATTCATGTTTTTAATTCTGTAGCAATCTTTTCCAACCTGAGTATGTTCCAGTGTGTGTTGATTATCACTACTAAAATTAATAAAATTCAACCAGACTTTCAAGATTGATTGCAGCACCTTGACATAGGCCAAGTCAGGAAACAGGTTTCATAAATTTGATTTGAACTGTGATTTATGGATAGGTTCTTATTTATATATTCACAAACTATATGCTGCTCACCTCGCTGAAATGATGGATGGATGGATGGAAGGAAGGAAGGAAGGAAGGAAGGAAGGAAGGAAGGAAGGAAGGAAGGAAGGAAGGAAGGAAGGAAGGAAGGAAGGAAGGAAGGAAGGAAGGAAGATCTATGATGAACAATACACTGGCTGAAGAGGAGACCTGGTAGCACAGTGTAGTAATAGTGGTAGTATTGCAGGCAAATTGTGCCTGTAGCCTGGAATTCGATCCTTATGGGGCTCAAGGTCGACTAAGCCTTCTGTCCTTTCAAGATTGATAAAATGAGGACCCAAATTGTTAGGGGCAATTATACTGACATTGTAAACTGTTCAGAGAGTGCTGTAAAGTGCTATGAAGTGCTATATAAATTTAAGTGCTACTACTATTGATATTGCTATGAAGATACTTTTAGACCTGTGACACATTTTTCATCATTAAAATGGATTAGAGCTTTAACCATACATACAATACAAGGGCATATTTAATTACAAAAATTGGGAGTAGAACCCAGCCTTATTGTTATATCCCCCCCACACACACACACACTTAAGAGACACAGAGAAAGATACATACAGAAAAAAGAATAGCAAGGATGGGAACAGAGTGTAGAAAAGTGAAAAGAAAGAAAATAAGGTAGAAGAAAGAGAGAAGATAGGGCAACAAAATAAATAAAATCTGGGTGTTTTTCTGTTATGGGATTTATCCATGTTCCAATTAATGATGTCAGGAGGTAGAATAAACAAACAAGCTCTGTTGGCCTATGATCACTTGGAGGATTTCTTTCCTTGTTATCTAGGCTTGTCAAAGTTACCTAACATTTTCAGATAAAGGAATAGAACTCTAGGCAGCTCAAAATGTCTTCTTGTGTAATCTGCATCATCCTCTGTTGGGGACTCTAACTGTATTTGTCCCCATACCCTACACTTTGATGCATTATCCGTGTTTCCAGATGAGAACCCAGGAATCACTGCTGCTAGCTAAGAACTTAATTATTGTTAAACCTTTAACCCCAAAGCATTAAAAGAAAAACCCTTAACATGAATACTAGGAATAACAGCTTTAGTTAAAGCAATGCTTAAAAATGTTTGCAATTTGCTGAACAGCAATATGTTTAAAAAATATCTGATAGCCTGCATGTAGCAATTTATGCTGCGGCAGAGAAAGCACTTTTGTATCCAATTTAAAAACATGAATGTTCTTGGATTTACCCTAGAGCTTAAAGACAATTTACAGAAGTAGGGCAGTGTGAAGTATTACTGCAATAAACTGTTGTTTTACTTCTTTTTTGCAGTAAAAAAAGGGTGGGAATATAACTCCTATTGAGATTTAAAATATGTTTACAGTAAAATAAATAAATAAATGAATAAATAATGCCACACAAGCCTCTTTAATTTCAGCATGCCTGTCCCTTTGTTCGTTGGCATCCTGACATCTTTTCTAGAGTCAAAATGCATTTCTCTTCTTTTTGATTTAAAAGGTGCAAATATTATATACAGATAGTCCTCATTTTACAACAGTTCATTGAGTGACTATTCGAAGTTACAATGTCACTGGAAAAAAAGTAACTTATGATTGTTTTTCACACTTATGACCATTCACAGATGGTCATCTGATCAAAATTTGGATGCTGAGCAACTGGTTCATATTTATGACAAATTTATTTATGAGTGTCCCAGGATCAGGAGATCACCTTTTGTGACCTTCCAACAAGTAAAGTCAGTGGGAAAACCAGATTCACTTAACAACCATGTTTCTTAACCAATACAATGATTCACTTAACAACTGTGGCAAGAAATGCCATAAAATGGGGCAAAATTTACTTAACCATTGTTTCACTTAGCAACAGAAATGTTGAGCTCGTGATCATAAGTTGATGACTATCTGCATACTATATGTTAATACTATATAGGTGTCCATGGTAGGGACATTTAATGGCCTGGACTTCCTGAAAGCTTACGGAGATTTTTATTTCTATATAAATCTCAGATGTATTTCCCCCCCTATTTAAAACAAAACTTCTGAGTAAAGCTTTATTGGTCAACAAAAGAATGCATCCCCTGGTGATAAAGAATGCGCTTCACTAAATTGGAATTTGATCCTTATATAATTTCCATATTGAGGGATTTAATATAAAGCTATAGTTATGAATTGAGAAATGAGACCTTAGAAAAGTAGTTTCTCTTGGGAAGGCCTTTTCTACTATTGCTAATATAATTCCCACCCTCTATTGCAAATAGTTTGTAGGTAGAATATTAATAAACTATTTAATAGAAGTAGTTGCATTTTCCCTTTTCTTTTTATTACTCCTCTGTCTCTATTTTATTACTGGAAGAGCTCTGGCTTATGTAAAACACAATAAACACTAATATCAATAAAAATGTGCCAAAGCATATATTTCAAAATAACACATTATACTATATATATATCCAGTCTTTTATATAATATTTTCTTTCTGTAAAGTTCTCCATGTATATGACATCTCCAATCTTTTAGCTTATAACACTTATTTATTTATTTATTTGGTTTGTCAATTGCTTACAAGATAATAGGTATAAGTAAAAACATAGTTATGAATACATGGATACATATAAGAAAAATAAAAGAAACAATAGGACAGGGATGGTAGGCACGTTGGTGTGCTTATGCATGCCCCCTACAGACCTCTTAGGAAAGGGGTGAGGTCAATAGTAGAAAGTCTAAGGTTAAAGTTTTTGGGGTTTGGGGAAGAAACCACAGAATCAGGTAGAGTATTCCAGAGGTTGACCACTCTGTTGCTGAAGTCATATTTCCTGAAATCAAGTTTGGTGCGATTAACCTTGAGTTTCTATCTATTGTTTGCTCTTGTATCGTTATCGTTGAAGCTGAAGTATTCATTGACAGGTAGGACATTGCAATGTATGATTTTATATACTATACTTAGATCCGACCGAGGGCAGCGTAGTTCTAGGTTTTCTAGGTCTAGAATTTCAAGTCTGGTGGCATAAAGTATTCTGCATCGAGTAGAGGAATGGAGAACTCTTCTTGTGAAATATTTCTGGACTTTCTCAACTGTGTTAATATCAGATCGTAATGTGAGTTCCAGACTGATGAGCTGTATTCGAGTATTGGTCTAGCAAATGTTTTGTATGCTCTACTTCTAAGTGTAATATTACCAGAGAAAAAGCTACGTAAGATTAGGTTAATAACTCTTAATGCCTTTTTGGCTATGTAGTTACAGTGGGCTCTAGCACTTAGATCATTAGAGATGAGTACTTCAAGATCCTTGACAGAGTTTGGATCATCCACAAGGTCTTGACTATTCAGCCTGTATTTTATTTCTGATTTTTATTTTTATTTTGCCAATATGTAGGACAGAACATTTATTTGTTGAGATTTGAAGTTGCCATTTGTTTGACCATTTTGATACATAGTCGAGGTCTTTTTGAAGGGTAGCAGTATTATCTGTGGTGTTCAATAGCTTTACATCGTCAGCAAAGAGAACACAGTTGCTCTTGATATGATCACAGAGGTTGCTCCTAAAATATATAGATTGCTCCTAAATATATTGGTTGCTCCTAAAATATATAGATTTTAAAGAAAACCTTGTCATTGTTCTAGAGAAATATTAATTTTCCTGATTAGATGTAGGGGAATATGGAGGTAATCTCAAAGAAGAAATGTGAGTATATAAGCACCAGCTCAGCCCTAAGAAGAGTAAGAAAGAAAATAAAGATTGCCCCACCTTGATTCTCTTATACAAAAATGAGGGTAGAAAGATTCTGTTGTTATATACCACAACCATACCATTTCTATAATCTTTCTAAAGTCTGTTTCCTTAAATGGACACTGAAATAATATTTCCACCATATTTCAGTGTTACAAATATCTATACATTGTGGAAGAATACTGAGATGACCTTGGAGATAATATGCAGAAACTGTTGGAAAAATGTTAATTGAGTCCAGTAAAAGGTGTGAGAAAGAAACTCAAGATTGCATCACCTTGACTTTCTTTAATATAAGAGGAAGGGAAGAAGAACTGTTGACATGCTTTCAAAGTTCGGTTATTCTAGATTATATCAATAAACTAAAGATCTAGAATTTTTCTGATGTCCATGCCTGATTTGGCCTACTTCAAATAACTGGCAAAGTCTACATGTGAGTTAATAAATGTTCTATATAAATATGTCTAGTTCTTTTTCCTTTTTCTGTAAGTGGCTATAAAATGATGTAAAACTGCAAAGCTCTAATCTAAAGTATTTGTTAGAGGAGGTGTAAATTTTATATAAAACCAAGAACATAAATTAAAAATAATTAAAATTATTGATTAAGCTCATTTTCCACTTGCTATATATCCCAGGAGAAACAAAAGATTAAATGTACTCTTGTGCTTATGCTTTTCTTTATGCCAACCATAAGCATCTGGAGAGCCAATATGAGAACAGAATGTTGATCTAAATTAAATGCTGTCAGATGCTCCACTAAAAGCACAGAGGGATCAAGCCAGATAGAAGGTATTAGAAGGGAATTGTGTTCTCACTTGCTTGAATACAAATGCAGCTTTTGATGTGATCTGGAACCTGTTTACTGAGCATAAAATAAGAGGGAGCAATATTTAACATAGATATCTAATCCATTACCATCTCCTAATCTTTTACCTATTCAGGTGATCTTAAATACCTGGTTAGTACAGTACTAATTAAGATACTCTGTGTAAGATTCTGTAAATGAACAGTGGGAAAATGAATCACCTTATTAGTTCCCTCTTAAGTCTGCAAACTTTTATCAATTAAATGGCTGAATAGGAGCATTTTGCAGTGAAACAGGTATTTTGCTGAAGGTCACACTTGTTTTTGTTAGATATTAATTGTAGCACAAGTATTCTAAGAACTAAGTGGGAATCGCAGCTTGTATGAAAGACAAAGCACTTTTTTGGGTAACTGGGACTATGAGTTTAAAGATAAACACCAGCAACTTGAAGTGAATCCAAAAATGGATTGAAAACCTGTGCAGATGAAAAACCACTGGCATACTATTATAATCTAAATAATTGTGATTTATTTTGAAGCAGTTATAATTTCCAGAGCATTTTCCAAAATACCACATACAAATGTAGTCTCAGAGAAGTGGACAGAACCTGAGTCAACTGTATCCATCAAAGTCTAATTTGCAGCTGTAGTTCATCTGATAACAATAGAAGTCAACTTATCAATAGTAGATCCAAAAGTGCACCCAGACTGTACCTTGACCTTTTAGTTCAGTGTAAGCTGGCTGGGCAATTTTTGGAATTGAAAATCATACATCTTAAAGTTCCAAGTTTGAAAAACACTGTTTTAGATGGAATTATTTCTTGAACACTTTCAGCAATAGTTCTCAATGTCATTCAGGGTTATCTGTTTTTTAATGAATGGTGCTGGGAATTATTGCAGTTGAAGAATGAGATAGTATTTTGAATTAATGAATTAATGTCCACTCCTAGCATGTGCATCCCTGCCTTTAGATTAATTTTCAGTTTACAAAACATCTTCTTTTATGTTGGCACCCATATTTTCAAAAACAGGAAAAGCCAAGTTTTATTTGCATCCTGTTAGCTTCTCTGACAAGTTTATAATATAAGGTGAGCTATACAACTTCCATCCTAGTGATGTTGATTCTTCATCCTATGATAGACATGGCACTTTTTGGTAAATTTCCTTTTTCTTTCAGTACTAAAAGAAATAATTTATTTTCATTCCAATTTTCCTCTGTAATCCTTAAATAGTCCTTACTGAGAGAAAGTGTCCCACAAGTAATTTTTCACGAGGCAACTGGACTTTCTCATTTTCCTTTGAAGATGTTTCACTTCTCATCCAAGAAACTTCTTCAACTGTGACTGGATGGTTGGGAATGGAAAGATTTATATTCCTTGCAGACAACTGGTCATTTGCATTCTTTTAGAAAGCAATTGCGTTTATCTGTGTCATCAGGGTCACTTGAGTGGTGCAAATTGTGGAATTTTTGGAACTGTTGAAAGGACCGTGTTGCAATTTGGAGATAGATGATTTTGTATCCCTCCCCCTCTTTGAGAGAGGGCTGTTCAATTTTGACATAGATGGCCTCTTTAACCCTTCTTTCAAACCAGTGGTCTTCTCTGTCCAAAATATAGACTTTGAATCCATTCACACTCCTACACCATTCTTCTCAAAGTGCATAGTTAAAAGTCTAGACAAATAATATTTTAGTTATGCACTTTGGGATTAACACCCTTTTAGAAATGCTGAATAATAATAAAAAATGTCTGATATTGTTTCCTAACTTCAAATGTACATGTACATGCTACTGCTTTATTTATCTGCTCCAATTCCAAGCAAACATTCAGAATCATTCTTTCTGAGCAGATACTTTCAGATATATAAATGAGAATAATACTAATATCATTAATCTTTATGATCATTATTGATTTTAGGAGCCATTTGTAAGCCCACTTTTGGATCGTAATTGCTGTAACTTGTAGTTCATAAGATACCTAACAACAAAGAGTGCATTACACATTGCTTTTACCGAGGATTAGAAGGTAACCCATACAAATAATACAATTTGAATGCTTGCATCAGATAAGTCACATATATACTGTATAATGGTACTATTTGCATGATGATAGCACCATGTGCATGTTGCCATTTTTTGCATCATTATTATTTGTGTCAGACACTAGTGACATTCCAGTAATTTTGATTAATTTGATTTGATTGACCCCTTCAAGTTGGTGTTGACTCTGAGCATGCCATATATGGTCTTCCTTCAGGATGAGCTGACCAACCTGAAATTTCAGGTATTCCATTATAAAGATACAAAATACAGAACTCTCAGAATGCATAGTATACAGATTCTCAACTGTGACAACTTTAAGATAGGTGGACTTCAATTTCCCTAACCGTCTGAGTAATGCTAGGAGTTGAAGTCCACCTATCTTAAAGTTGCCAAAGTTGAAAAACATATAGATTAAAGTATACGATTAAATTGTAATATCTCATCATCATCTTCTTGAAATAGAATCTTCTTCAATTACAGTTTCTGCTAATCAGTATCTCTATTGGTACAATTAACTTACTGCAAGCCTTAAATATAGTTTTTAAAAAATAATATTCCCCTTGGATATCTCCAGAGAAGGCCATTTATCAGAGTGATCCAAATACTGCTTATTCTATGATTTTAATGAAGAGAGAGACATTATAAAGAGGTTCACTATATATTCAGATCAAAGAGGCAAGGATTTTTTTTCCAACACATTTTTTTTAAATATTTCTGGAACCGAACAATCTTATCAAGCACTCCATCGAAACTGCATTTTCCAAAAACCTTCTGGCAAGAAATCCATAAACCTAAGTATGGGAAAAAGGATATCTGCATCTCTATCCTTTTCTTGGCCCCAATATGTTTAATTTTACTCTTCACTGCAAACAATGAGAAGGAACTTATTATATTAGACTTGTGCTGAAATTGATACTTTGTGTCTTTCAGCAGTGCCAATATTTATCCTGATCTTCCAAAGCCCTACAATAAATTTCCCCCTTTCCCTTTCTTTGGTGTTGAACTTCTGACATCAGAGAAAAGAAATGTATGAAAATCTGTGAGAGATGAAGTAGAAATCTAATCTTGGACTTATTCTCCTAAAGGCAGAATCCTTCTAATCTAAAAAGAAACAGTTAGAGAGCCTAGAGAATTCCTCACAGAGTCTTTACATTTGCAAAGAAAACCAACCTTTGTTTTTATTAAACTATAATGCTCTTTATATTAGTTACACCATGGAGCACTAGATGCAAATCTAGTGCCATTTTTAAAATTTATATTGTTTTGGAGATAAAACAAATAATGTTCTTGTTCCCATGTGAGAAGTTGCTCACATGAGATCAAATAGTTTTAAACTGAACATTCATTCCAATACATTTTGCTTATAAGACTTTGCAATACACTAAAAGTTTTTGGAAGAGAGAGAGAGAAAAGGGAAGAAAGAGTGAAGGTAAAAAGGAAGGAAGGAAGGAAGGAAGGAAGGAAGGAAGGAAGGAAGGAAGGAAGGAAGGAAGGAAGGAAGGAAGGAAGGAAGGAAGGAAGATTACACCTAGTGCATAGTTCACAAAAGGATGCCACAGTTAAGTCCTAAATATAAGCAGTGCTTCCCACAAAATGGATAACTTAGTATTACCAACTTTACAACAGCTTCACACATTCATAGCAAGTTTTCTTTCAGATGAGTGGTTTCTTTACAGTTGTATGTATTTGAATTTCATAGTCAGTGAACATTGCTGGTATTTAAATCAGAGAGCCAAGCAAATAATATAGATAAAATGAACCTGAGATAAGTGGCTCTTTTTTTCTTTCTGCTTTCTGTGCTCTAATTTGGAGGATCTTTTGAAAAGAGTAATATGTACATCAGAGAGTCTTGGAAATATAGTTCCATTATAGTATGCACAAAGTGATAATATAACTTGGTGGCATTTGCCTCATTATCATTTATAAATCAAGGAAATGGCAATCATCTTCATTTCCTCACCAGTTGCCCACCAAAGGATTAAAAAGTGTTTTTAATTAACTCAGTTGTAGGATACCAATTTACCTCAGGCTCACTTGAGAGACCAAACATCCTGCAGCTGCCAGAAAAATAAAAAGCACAAAAATATTTCCCTCTGTTTCTTTTCAAGTTAGTTTCTTTGCAAAGGCATGATTTAAAATTTGTCTATTTTCAATGTTTATAGATATACAGACCTGCGTGTTTAAATGTGGCCAACTGCATACTATGTTTTGGAGCTCAAATTTGTCCCAAATAATTAGCTCAAGGCAGCTGGCTTAGATGGAAAATTTGTGATAAGTTATAAAACATACTATGGACAATGTACAGTGTTCAAAACAGAGGTGGGTTTTGTGGGGAGGGAGCAGAAAGACAGATAGAAACATCCAATTTCATATTGCAGTTTTTTCCTATTATTATGAAATGTATATGTATATAATAGAAGTCAGGCACCAGGAAAGGGTGGTTATTTGTATATTATCTCATGCAACTTTCCCTGTCTCCCCCTCCTTCTGTCACACAGACATACATACACCTTTTAAAAGAAGCCTGGTTTTCCAACAGCAATTCTATCAATAGCATATCAAACTACCACCATCCTACCAAGCACTGAGACACCAGGAAAGACCCTGCAGGAGGAGCAGAGACCACTTCCCATTGGGGAGCAGGGACTGATGGCAACCCCCCCAAATCCCTGGGCATGTGGACTCATCCTATGAAGGCACAGCCAGGCCTGTCCAAATACAGAGGAGCTCAGCAGAGCTGCCTCAAGTTATAGCAGACAGGAATAATGAAGAATGAGCTGGGCCAACTACAAGGTCACAAGCAAAGCAAACAAATTGCAATAGATGGCATGTTAAAATCATCTCCTAGAGATAAGCATTCCAGGCTGGGTTGGGCATGGGAGAAAGCAACAACAAGAGATAAACGTGCTTTGACCAACGTGAAGGAAGCAAAAACAACAGAGCTAATTACAGATGGGAGGCAGTTGAGAGGGCCTATTACCATGCAAGGGCTAAATTGATTAATGATATATAAAGGCAAAATGGTAGCTTAATATTCTGACGATGTCAGCAGAGGCTGACGAAAGCTTAGTAAGTACATTAAATGGAATTTTAAGTTCCTGAGATTGCAGGATGTCTGTTTCTTCTTTTACAAGTATACCTGGAACTCATATTTTTAGAATAGTTTGTAATACATGTGTATGTATATTTCTGTGTTCTTCTCTGTCTCTGTCTCTCTGTATGTAAGGGGGAAACAGGGAAAATTGCATGAAATAAATATACACATAACCAGTGCCTGGCTTCTATTTTTTCAGCTTATTTGGCATGAATTGGAAAAGATTTTGGAACAGAACAAAGACATGAAATGGCATTCATTGGATTTTCCAGAGCAATTAATTGCATTTCCTTGGTTTGGATATACTGATAGGAAAGCATCTGCAAACAATATACCATGTGTCCTTATTTCCTTATTTCCCAAATATAATGGCTTCATTTAGGTAAATATACCTAAAAATCAAACCAAGATAGACAATGTGATTTAGAATAGTTTGTAATACATGTGTATGTATATTTCTACCCCACCATCCATCCCCTCATACATATTTCAAGAAAATGCCCAGGTTCCCACAATAAATTCAGCTCTTGTCTCAGTACTATTCAACTTCAATGTATCCTTGTCTAGCAAATTGGAAGATCCGATAAATGAGAATGTTTGTACCTCAGGGTTGAGATGAGAGGTCCTTGGTGCTCTCTCAACTTGGTTGTTTCCCTGCAGAAACAGTGTCAAGCTGGACTATTTGTGTCTGATAAAATTTGTCTGATTTCATTTTATTTTAGTACTTTGAAGGGAATCTTGCTTTGACTGCCTTCAAATGTGCTTTGCAAACCACATAGACCTACCTGTAATATACAAAACTAAAACTGTAGCTTCAATTAAAAAAATGTACATCATCATTTGTGCATAATTCCACACCAAATTCAGTCTTGCCATTTCCAAAATAATACTACTTACGCTGCCTTGTATCTTTCCTTAGGTACCTTCCTTCATACCCTTTCCTATAAATAACCCCTGTATTGTTTTGGTTTTAAAAAGCTCCGAGTTTATCTGCATTAGGTTTTTTAATGTCGCCTTTCCCCCACCTTTTGATAGGAACTGTTTGCAATTTGAGATTGTGGCTTCAATTATTATTTTGCAGGATTTATGTTTCTTCCTAGCTTTGAGGATTTCAAAACACTGGATCAGACATATCTTTTGAATGTATATATAATATATTATAACTCAAATATAGAAATTGGGCTGTTTTCCTCCTACCCTTGATACTAAAAACCATAATGTGATCATGTTCTTTGAAGTTTTTTTTTCATACTACCTTCACTTTGTTCACCAATTTATTCCTATTGATAAAGATTAAATCCTAAACAGCAATCCTCAGTTCTTCTTCTCTCCTTTGAAACTTAAATTATCAGCAAGATAGGACAAGAACTAGATTTCCAGGTGTTAAGGTAGCTGAAATATTTATCTTTCATGATAAACAGATTTTTACAATTTGTACTATTTGTATAATCTGTACTATTTCAAAGTCAACAATTTATTGCTCTCCCCCATTTACATATATTTAACTGGAATCTCCTTCCCCATTCAATAAATGTCTGTGCATAACTTTAGAGCTGCAACCAGCATTGAAATTTGTGAAAAGTATGTATTTTTTTCTTTATAAACACTACCTTATATGAAAGTATAAGACCTACAAATTTATCCAGATTTTAATCAAGGAGTGCAACTCATATACCAGTTCCTCTAATATTTATTGTTCTGTATCTATGTTTATATTGATGTACACAGATATTGTAACTTTCCATGATTGGAGGAGAGCCAGATTTAAGTAAATTTCCCTACCCCATCAAAAACTGATTGTTGTATTGCGGTCTCCATGAAAACATTGAGATTTTATTATTTTTGTTTTTGCATTCATCCTAGGTTTTCACATCAAGCCCTTCACAAATCTTCTAGCTACCCTATATTAACTGTATTAATGATTCTATTAGTGTCTGTTAACAGTGATAACTTTTCTCCCCTCCCCCAACATTATCAGAGACAATATTAATTATAAGCTTCAAAGTGTTAATATCTGTCAGGTATAAGTAAAGAGTCAACCTGAGATTTTAGCTATTACTCTTCCAGAGTCTGAAAAAATATTAATGTCTTTATTGCAAAATACTAAATTGCAGAGTCCTCACCTCCTCCTAATTTTTGATACCATTTGGTATTATAGCATTGTAATATGAGTTATACAGTAGAAATTTGATATGGCAGCTCTGGGTATCACTCAACAAGCACTGATGTCCAAGTGGGTATACAATGTGAGATGCAGGTACTAAGTATAATATTGGTTGTTTTACCAGTTATAGATGGATGGATAGCTAGATGACTAGATCCCAAATGTATTGTTTCTTATCCCTATTTGAAGAAACAGAGAGGTGTTTGGAAGAAATTCAGAATTTGTTTTCCAAAGATGCTTGCTTTCATTTGAACAAAGGAAAACAAGTTTCTAGGGGGTTTTTTAACTGTAAATGCTGGAAATGTATTTTTTTGAACTATGTAGTTAAAATCTGCTTGCAATGTCAAAACCCATAAGGAGTTGAAAAAGATTTATAGGTAGTCCTCTCTTAATGGCTGGTTGCTTAATGACCACGTGAAGCTACAACAGACCTTACTTATGACCTAGTTCCTGAGTTCTGACAGCTCCATTTCCCCCCCCAGTCATGTGACTTTGTGATGCTGCAATTACCCAAAATAAAACAAAAGAAACTGGGTTTGCTTAATGACTGTACTGATCCATTAACAACTGCAGTGTTCTCTTAACGACTATAACTAAAAAGTCATAAAATTGGGCATGGTCATATGGTAAACCATTTAACAACTGCAAGAACTTAAGAGTGTAATTCTAGCCTCAGTTATGGCCATAAAATGAGGACTACCTTTTACAGTGATTGGGAGAGAATCTCTTCAGCTGCATTTGCAAATGTTTAGCTATGTCAGGTAAAAAGACCTAGTACATGTATTCATATAACATGCTACACTTATTATTGAATTGTGATTCAAGGTACTGTATAAACAAGTTAATTTAAAAATCCCCATTAAAAATGTTTTGTCAACACAACCATTTAATTTTTAAAAAAAACTATTGAAATATGTGCATTTTCTTTCCTGAATGCTATGTGATGATATAAGGTACCACCCCATTCACACATAACTGCACTCTCTATTAAACCCATGAGATACCTGATGCTCCCCCTCCGCCCCTGTGAACTGCTAAAAGTGCCTGTTATGTTTGGAGAGTAATGGAGACCAGACATCTGACCAGTGACTTCAACTCTTTATTAACAGTAAATAGAACAGAACAGAGCAAGCTATGGGTAGCAGTAACCCCTTTTATAGGGTTGGCTGCTACCCTATTAACCAATACTAAGTGCATCAAGTTCAAACTAATAACCAATAAGAAGTGTCCTAAGCTTGGCCAATCAGGGGCTTGTTATGAACCAATCCTTGTTCATTGTTTAAGGACCAATCAAATGTGTAGGCTTCCAAAACCTGCTTTGCATTTAGGCTTAGTAATTTTATTCATTCACAACAGTGCCCTTCTAAGAAAACATTCATAGCAAGCTGAATTGACTCTGTGATAATGGGGAGAAGAATCAGTCAGAGATCAGTGACCCTGTAAACCAAATTGTTTATATTTACTGACCCTATCTCAGAGATAACAACTCTGTCATGCTGACCTAGCAAGAATAAATAATGAGAAGGTCACCCACGTTGTAATGTTGAAAAAGGTATTGGGGTCTGCCTCTTCCTTTGTCTTGCCTTTCAATGTAATGGGCCAAAGGTAAATAAATAACTTGTGATTCTGATTTTTAGCTTTCAAATCCTCCCTACTGAGACCTAGCATAATTATAACTATTTTGTCTCTGATATTTTCTTGATCTGTTGCTACCTTTTAAATTACATCCATTTCGACTCAGTAGCTAAATCAGGCATTAGTTTTAAATACCAGGGCAAGATGGCCAAGGGTTACATGTTGTTCCTGTTTTTCAATAGATACTAACGATGGTGGGTTACTTCTGCCATTCAAAGAAAGAGGAACTCTAATTGTGATTCAATGTACTGTACAAACATTAAAAAGTATTTATTATTTTAGAGCTGTCTTTGTTTTTGTTTTTTTTTGCTGATAATGGGATAAAATGATATGGCTTATGTGCTTTGCCTATCACCAAGAGGGGGTTATCAGATAAACAGTTTTATATTTGTTAATTGAGGGGAAGTGAAGAGATTATGAAACTGTTTATAAGTGTGATAAAGATGTGAGGGTTTTTTATTTTTTGTTGCACTTTGTTTTACTTATATTGTTTTCCCCCAAAAAATAATACTATTATTATTAAAAATGTTTTTTTAATAAATTTGTAAATGGATAAAGTGGAGAGCATAAATGTGAAAGCTAAAAATATCAAAGAGAAAACATAATTGGTGGAATTTAGAAAACAAGAAGATAAGCATAACAGAAGATGGACTGTGTCATTAAAACTAGTGAAAGACAGAATGCACTAACATCTTAGGGCCAAGAGACAGTGAATAAGGAATAAAAAAGATCAGTCTATCTTTTACCTTTAGCTTTATAATTGATTTACTTTAACTTTTGGATTATAAATTTAAAAAGTGGTAGTCATCAGATAAATCACAAGTCAGGGTAAAGGAAGAAGGGAGTCAGTAGAGCAAAGGACAGAAAATGCAATTACTCCAAAAATATTACCAAAATTGTTTGAAGAAATGGGACAGCATTTAACTAATCCTGTCAAAACTGTTGAAAGTTAACTGGTTGCATATGAAGAGAGAAAGAAC
Source organism: Notechis scutatus (assembly GCF_049901735.1). NCBI lineage: Eukaryota > Metazoa > Chordata > Lepidosauria > Squamata > Elapidae > Notechis > Notechis scutatus. The sequence continues at coordinate 149,396,868 of NC_142012.1, read as the reverse complement.
ATTGGTTTGTAAAATTGAAAGATGAGATGAAAGAAGAAGCTACCAAAAATAATAATAATGAAGAATCTATAGGATCTATAGATAACTTATCTTACAGGATAAATTGAACAAATTAATGACAAAGTGGAACTTTTAGAAAATAAAACAGAAATAATAAACAGAGTGATGTAAAAAGGCTTGGAAAATCTGCCATTGTTGGAATTGAGAGAAAAATAATTGTGCTTAAGATTTGGAGCAATTCCAGAATATCCAAGATATTCTACAAAGAAAATATGTGAAGCAGATCATGAATTCCACATGACCAAGAACTACCCAAGGGATAGCTAGGTCACTCCTGAAAATGCTTGCTGAACTACATACAACTAATATTCCATGATATGAATAATTAAACCTGGTCAGAATCAAACATTTTTAGGAATTAGAAGAACATGTTGTGTTCAACACATTTAGAATATAAATATGTACTGCTTTTTCTCATTCTCTTTTCTATATTAGAAGCAAAAAGATACAGTTGGTAACTTGTGGTAGTTACTTGTGATAACTATCTGACTATTGGAAAATATTTCTACTAATGTTAGTTGGGAAAGTTGTGTTGGCCAGTCATACATGCCTCTAATTAGTTGGGCTGAAATTGAGAAATATATTAAAGGGAAAATGAAGAAAAATACTGCCATAAGGCCATGGCTGTATTAACAGCTATTGGAATAATTCTATTCAGCATCAACATATTTAATTAATTTAAATTATTTTAATTGTTTTTAATTTGTTTCTTCATTTTATGATGCACACCACTTAGAGTCATTGGTTGAGATGGGCAGCTAGATAAATCAAATAAATAAATGATTGGGTTCAAGTTGTAATACAATAAACATATGCCTTTGTTTGATTGTATGCTTTTTCCCCTATTTTGCACAATGTATTCGCTATGTGATATTTTCAAGTAGAATGACCTAGGAGCATGCCTCTAGGAGCATGCCCTATGACTGACTCAGACCCATATCTGAACAGTCACAACAAAGGACAAATTGGTCATGTGATGTCTCCTTTGTGTCAATGTACCTTATAGTCAATGTACAGAATACAATGAACAATTACTTTTTGTGATTTGGAAACACTGGTTTTGTTACGGTAGCCTAAAATAGTATTTGCCCTTTAAAAGCAAAAGATGACTTGTGGTAAGCTTGTGGTGAACTATGTATACTATTCCCAAACTATCCCAAAGGTGCTTTTTCAGGAAGGCTTTGTTTTTGTTTTCTTTTGAAGACATTTCGCTTCTCATCCAAGAAGCTTCTTCGGGTCTGGCAGAATAGTGGGGAATGGAAGGACTATCCTGTCAGAGCTGAAGAAGCTTCTTGGATGAGAAGTGAAACATCTTCAAAAAAAAAGTCTCCTGAAAAAACACCTTTGGGACAACCATGATCTGGATGACTGAGAATCTCTATAGACTATTCCCAAACTATATATCCTTTATTCTATATTTCTATGTCCTGCATGCATTGTTATTTTGTAGTGTTTTGAATCAAGTCTAAGAGAAATAATGTTAATACATTCGCAGAAATATGGCCAGTAGAAATTGGCAGAAATGTCTCATAGCTTCATATCTGGCTACACTTTCGTTCCAAGGAATGCCTTGGAAATAAGGCATTATCATGCCTCATTGCATTGCTCTATCATGCACACAGGGATTTTGGTTCATGGTCTGTTAGTAGATTAAAAACTAAATTACAGCAATTAAAATGCCTCAACTAGTTCTTAAATTTAAATGAAACTTGTACCTGGCTTCTCAGTACAATAACTGAGAGGCATGAAGTCCCCTTCCTTATCCAAGAAGGAGAGAAAATTCTCTTTGTTTTGAAGGAAAATATTTTTGCAAAACCCAGAGGAAATTGGCCTGGCATTAGAAGATCTCCTCTCTGTCTGTAGAAAAAAATGACAATACAAGAAATAATTATAATTGTAATCTTTTTTATTATTTTTTTCAGAGAGAAAAAAAGACTCTCATATATTCCAGATACAGCAAGATAAAAGCTAAACACCTTTTTTTTTGCAGTGGAGGGGGCTGATCTTTTATGGTTTTTATCATTATTCAGTTTAATCACTATTTCACAGTCATTGGAAGTAAAGATCAGCACCAGGGATCCCTTATTACAGATCCTAAATTAAGGTACAGATCCCTTATTAAATTACTTAAAAGTATGCATACTTCTGTCATGGTTGTCTTGTTTTAATAACCCTTCATACTCTAATGACACAGTGGATTATATCAGGTGATTTGTGAAGAGGCTGTTATAAAGGCCCTTGTCAAAGGTGAATGTAGTAATAGCTCAAAAGCTCATTTTGGCACAAGGTATCATAACAAAACCAAGTCACCTGTAAATGTCTCTATAACTATTGTCAGGATATGAAATGAGGGAAATTCCACTTGTTGACAGTTCCACAAAGGGATGAAATCAAAGTCTATGTAATGTCAGGATTAGTAGAGATTCTATAGATTTAAAAATTGTATTCGTACAGACTATTGTATCTTATACTGCATTTATCTTATAATTTAAAATATAAAAAATATAAGATACATTGTATCTTAGGATTTTTTAGGGGGAAAATGTTATACATGTTTACCCTGAGTCCGAATCACACACACACACACACACACACAAACAAGCAAACACACACACACTTGTTCATCTTAGATATTATATTTTTAACATATGGTAGCATTTTCATGTACTACTACTCCTTTATAAAATGTTAATATATATGCATATGTTTGGAGGAAACTTTTAAAATGTCAGTATCTATTGTTTTATGCCAGTGATGACTAACCTTTTCCTCATCATGTGTGAAAGTATGTGTCTGTGTGAGCACGTGCACACGTCCCTGCACCCATAATGCATAACCCCCGCCCCCCTGCGCATGCACCCCCTGCATCACACTGTGCACCTCTGCGCATGTGTGCATGATCCCCCATGCTGCACACCTCTATGCATGCACACATGACCTCCCCCCATGCATGTGCAGCAGATACCTGACAATCAGCTGGCTGGCAGGGCACACGTGCATGTGCAGTAGGTCTGTTCCAGGTGACCTCTCGCGTGCTAGCAGAGATGGCTCTGCGTGCCATAGGTTTGCCAAAATGGTTATATGCAGACCAGGATTGTGTAGACTTCAGAGTGCATAAGGGTGAAACAAAGCTGATCTAACAGCTTTGTTTCTTAAGATTGTATCTCTGCAGAACCAATTAGGAATGTCTTCCTTGTATTTCTCAATTGTTGTATCCAAAACAAGACAGGGAGTTAACAACAGTTTTGCCTTGAGAAAAGTTGCTTGTGATCTGAGAAAAAAAAAAATTCCAGAATTTTTTGAACAATTTACAGAATATTTCTGGAAGTATTATCCTAAACCTATCTCTCAACCTGTTGACAGTGACCTCAACAAAAAGAAAGCATTATGCCAGTTTTACCATCTGTAAACCTTTTCCTGGTAACCATTGCCACTCATGGTCCGTATGGTTCATTACCATAAAGAGACATGATCATAATTGTCCACACTGCTGCATTTTGGACTGGCTGTGGTGTCCAAATGGTTTTCATGGGCAGCTCCATGTAAACTGAATTACACTAATCCATTCAGCAGATGATTATGGGGTGAGTAAACAGCTTTCCAGTCCAAGAATGGGTGCAACTGAATGTACCATGCAAATGTCCTCTTGGCCCTATTTGCTCCCTGATCAGGAACTATGAATATAAGAGGAAACTTTGATTGTTCAACCACTTCCAAGGCTCAGAGTTGAACAGTTATACATCCAGGGCCCCCATAGCCACTGAGAAAAGATGTTATTAAAATAAATTAAGGTACAAATTAGGAAGTAATAATACTGGAACTTATAAAATTATCTCTAGTCTAATTGATTTCCACATTCATTCCAGATTAAGTAAAAACAGAAAGCAAGTGTCTGAGCAAAGAATCCCTTAAATTACAGGAAAGGAAATGAATCTAAGGGGGGGGGGAATCAAAGTGTTGGACTTTTTGACTCCTACATGAATTGAGAGGCTGTGTTCTTTGTGGTAATCTCTACCAGCATTTCCAATCTTCTGTAACTGATCTTGAGATAGTGTTATTGGGGGAAAAAAGATTTTAATATGTGCAATAGTGCTACAGTTCATCAAAAGGTCAACTTTTTATTTTTATATTTCAGAGAAATGGCTTTATGTTACACTACATGCATTAACAATTTCCCAGTGACAGCAACATTTCTATGAATCTTCCCCATATAAATTATTAATATTGTCTGTGCTTTTATGTTTCATTTACCCAATATCACACTTGTTTATAATTCCATGATTGTATGCTAGATTTCAGAAATTCACAGAATTTCAAAACAGTATGGCACATCCAACATATTTTAACCAGGGTAAGGCTGCTGTTGAATTATATTGAATTCTAAATATTCTTGCAATTCAAGATAATCTGTGCAATTCAAGATAACATTTCATGCATTTAATAAAAAAGGATTGCTGTGCATGAAAATATTATTTTATATCTGTTGGCTTTAAAGAAACTATATAAATTCCTGTTACAAAGAAATTTGTATGTGTGTATATGTGTGAATAATAAGAGTGCTAATTTTGCATTCATTTAAAACTTTATTGGATTTGTCCCAAACTGGTCAAAATGCATTTCCTTTCAATCAATCCCTATGTCCTACAGATATTCCATGTTGCCTTTTTTTTCTTTTTTAACAGCAGTCTAAACTGACAACCAATCTGGCCATCTTCCCAAAGCATCTATTCTGCAATGGTCATCTAGGAGAAATAAATAAAATGCTGAGCAGTGACATTAATATGCTTACATTATTAATAAGTCTCTCCTTTTTTTGTCCCACCCACTTTAATATGGGAAGTTTCCAAAATATCAACATTTTTTTAACTATTAAGAATTTGATAAACAGTTGGTTGTTATATAGGTTTATAAACCACCTCTGAATTCCAAAGAGACAGACAGACAGACAGACAAAGTTGTGTCATCTTATAGAATAGTATATTCTGTCCACAAAACACCTGCTTTCAATTGTGGCTGAAAAATGAAAAAAAAAATCACAAGTTGTCATATAATAGTAGCCATAATTAGTACAATTAAAAGAGACTATTCAAAAGGCAAACTAAGTTTTTTCAGCATTCTACACAACTTCATTAGGGACACTAGTTTGCTCCTGAGATTGATGCTTATTTCAGACTTTCTCCAATCTGTTGATTGTGACATGTGTGAAAAATTTCTGGGTTGTAGAAAATCTGTAGATCAGAATCTTTTGGAGCTTCTTCCTCTTCCTCTTCCTCCTTCTCCCTTCTCCCTTCTCCCTTCTCCCTTCCTCCTCCTCCTCCTCCTCCTCCTCCTCCTCCTCCTCCTCCTCCTCCTCCTCCTCCTCCTCCTCCTCCTCCTCCTCCTCCTCCTCTTTTTCAACTGTTTGGTAATATCTCCTACATCTAAGCAAACATTGAAGAACTTGACCGGTGGTTTTGCAAGTATTTATTCATTTGTTTCTAAACTTCTGAGATAACAGCATTTATGCTTGGGACTTTGTTTGACTTTTCTAGTCTTATTTCATGAAGAACCTCATTTGTTTCAATTTTTAGCACTGTTCAGTATCCCTCTGAATGGTAACATTTTGTCATAGCTGCTTTTGAGGCAATGAATCTGGTACTCTTTTTCAATTTCTATCCTTTTGGTTGTAGTGACATTCATCATCTTTCTTGAAAGGTTTCAAGAGCCCTCTTTTCTGTTGCAGTTCTTTCTGACACTTTATGATGCTACCTTTTGCCTTTATTGCTTTTTGTGTCTTTATATAGTCTTCCTTTACTTGTTGCCTTACTTTATGATTTAGCTCACATAGAGTAAACCTGTCAATTATATTCTCCCCTTTGAGTTCTTTATCTTATGCCATTTGTTATGTGTTTCAGCAAATGTCATAGTTAATTTTTGCAAGTTGCTCTAAGACTTATTTTAGTGTCACACTGAATCTGCTGCTAAGATTATAGGAGAGAACCTAGAATTTGGCCTGTAAAGACCCATTAAATCCATCACTTTGTTCTACGAGTCAGTGGTATGTGTCTCTAAAGACATTGTCCCACATCTTCTTTTGTATGTCCTTTAGCCTTTCTGTGAGTTATTCATAGTGATTTGGGTGGATGATTCATCTTTGTAGCTTGCCAGACTTGAAGAAGGCATGGTTCTGCAGTTTCCAGCTCCAGACCTTTTCCTCTTGACGTTTTACCTACCTTTTGTGGTAGAGAGTCTAGGTAGAAGATATATTCAGTTTTTTGCTAATGGACATTTGACTTTTTTCACACAGGACTTGCAATAAAATATTCAGGTAAAATGTTATCTTCATCTCATTTGTTTACATCGGAGCATGGAAGTGTTAAACTGCTCATTTGAGAGCTTTTAAATACATTCAAGATGCATTGAGACAAGCAAACAAAATGTAGTTAAGCTCAGTGCATTAGCATCGTTTTCTACAAACTGAGGCCATAAACAAAGTCAATGCCTTATCAAAAGCCAACTAAATGAACTCATCTGTAGACTCTCAATCCTGCAGAAGCAGAAATAGACTAGCAAAAAAAAGATTTAACATCTTGACCCTGCCTTGCACTCTTCAAAGGTCTTGAGGGACATCAGTGACTACCCTTTTCTACACCTGGAGAGAATTCTTAGAATTATATTTTTAACTCATCTACACCTTTCTAGGTGATATTGTTTCAAAGAATATACCAGAAGTATGCCTGCCACACTGATTCTCATAGAATGAACAGAAAGAGTATGATTGAATTGGAATATTCTTTATTGGTCAAGTGTGATTGGACACACAAGGAATTTAACTCCAGTGCATAAGCTCTCAGTGTACTAATGAACAACAAAGTGGTCGGTCATAGATCATAAATCATAATATACAATCATAAATCATAAGATGCAAACAAGGGATAATCATAAGATACCAATAGGAGAAGGTAGTAGAGAAGATGAGAATGATAAAAGCAGTACAGTCCTACTATAAGGATAAATATTTTTAGGCACAAGACAATGCTGTGGGAATTAGGTGTTTAGCAGAGTGATGGCATGTGGGGAAGGGAAGGAACTATCTTTGTGTCTGGTTGTTTTGGCATGTAATGCCCTAAAACAGCATCCTTAGGGGAGAAGTTTAAACATTTTATTTCCAGGATGTGTGGGATTTATAGATATAGATATAGGAGTTTCCATAAGTTATTCAGGAGTAACTTATATCCAGAAGACAGTGTTAATATGATATTCCATCACATGTAATCTATGGAGTGTCTCAAAAGCCACAGGAACACTAACAGGCTTGAATATTATTAATTAGAAGCCCTGGCCATGATTCAAGGAACTCAAGAATGTAAAACATTAATTAGAAGAAAAAAAAGACCACAACCAATTCTCAAAGAACCCTGGATAGAAGAGGCTATAGTTTACCATGAAATATTGCAAAAGAGAAAGGGAAAAAAAGATTCTAATCAATCAGGTTCATCAGCAGTTATGCCCCCAAAGATTTAGGGCATGCTAAATGTTTTCCTTTATACACACACTCACCTACGCACACAAAAACAACCTTCTTTGGTCCCCTGTAAGTTGCTAGGCAATGTGCATTCAGACTTTTGAAAAGTCTAACATTGCAGAGCTAATTAAAAGTCAAAACAAACTTTCAACTTACTCTTTTTGTATGATTCTTTGTCATCATTTTTCCATGAGGCTAAACATTCAGTAGTATATCTGAAAATAGTCTGCAGTGACCAAACTCATGAAAGATATCCAAGACTGCAAAGAATTCTTTGCTCTATAAAAATAGGTTCCATGTTTTGCTAAATGTTTCTTTTTCAGTGCATTAAAGGATTATATATCCTGAAATGTAAAGTATTTTAAAAAAATCAAGGTTTTGGTCAAAGGAACAGAAATGGTTATAGGTTTTGCTACAATATCATAATAATAATACTATTCTTAGAAAGTATCTAATGAGGAGTATGTGGATATGGAGGATTTTTTTAAAAAAATATGTAACAATATCATTTCTTATTTTCATAAATCAACAGTAGAGATTATGTAGTTATGTTTGTACCCATTTTCAGATGTAATGAATGAAAATTTAATATTTTATAGACATCCTGCAATATTTCCTTCCTTCCTCCTTCCTTCTTTCCTTCCTTCCTTCTTCCCTCTCTCCCTCCCTCCTTCCTTCCCTCCATCTCAATATTCTTATTTTTCTCCTTGAATATTTCTCTTCTGTTTTCTCCCTTGTTTTCTTCTCTTTACCAAAAAGAAGCAAAACAAAATCAAAATAAAATTGAAAATTCATAAAAACAGTGTGATCTTTATTTAGGACCCATCACTTTTTCTGATGTCCAAGAAAATAGTACAATACTTTCTTTATTCTTATCTGTGAATGGAAGAGAACAAAACCTAACATGGGTAGGAGAAGGACTACACTAATTTTTTCTCAGACTTTTTTTTTCCTTCTGTAGAAGTAAGAGAACGTTTGTAGCTTTTTCAAACTAAAAGTATACTTCTTTGCTTTTCCCATTTTTTGAGAAATCAAAGAAGGTGGAATGTTCAAATCCCCAGGTTCTGTTAACTCTCAAGTCTTTCAGCTATTTTGAACAGATGTCAGATATAAAGACTGCCTGCCTGCAGATCAGATTCCAGTTGCCAAGTCTCGCGATCACTTTCCTAAACAGTTGATTATAATGTCAGCAGTTCAATTTGGAAGCTTTATAGAAGCAGCTGAACACTGCAGTTTCCTGAAGTATTAAAGAGCACTGCATGCTCTTTCTCTCTCCCTCTCCCCCTCTCTCCGTTGGCTTCTCTATAACCGAATTGGGTAAGAGATTCTCTATTTACGTTGATCTCTATCAGCAAAACTTATAGTTAAGCTTGATATGTACAGAATTGCAGTCTGCTAAAATGCTATGTTCTCTCCATGTGTTGCTCTGCTAAGAATACCAAGTTTATTTTGCAAATGATGAAACAAGTAAGCAGGCAGGTGTACTGAACTATAGTATTATTCAATGGATTCTGAGCTAAGTAAATTAAACTGAACTTTATAAAAATCATTTATTAATTTAACCACTTTCTGAATTTAAATTGAGGTCATGTTGCCTTGTATATAGATTTCCTGGTTGACTAAAGATTTACAAGAAGAGGAAACAATCACTGAGATCAATTTGTGTTGCTTCACTGAATGATAATAGTGAAGTATATTCTGTTTAACTTCCATGGAGTAAGGCTAAATGGAAACAAATCTTTAAAAATAAACATATCTAAACTCATGTTTCAATTTGGATGTCATCTGAAAGAAACTTTCTAATTATTTTAATCTTATGAGAATGAGATAGATTTGTTTTGAATTGCTTTGGTTAACATGAATCAATTTAAGAACACCAACAGCTAAACTTTTGATTGATTGCAATAGAGAGAGAGAGAGAGATCAAATCCCTATTGCAAAACATTTGACTTCGGTACAATGATATGTTAAGATGTACACGTATGGACTTGCAGCATGGTTTAACCTGAACTGCTAATTGGTAGAAAATTAAAACAGTTCAAAAAGTGTTACATAAACCATTTGGTATGTACAACATTATGACAGATTCCAATATGTATAGTTGATAGCTAACATTGGCTGCCAGCCAGCGCATTGCTATATGTACTTGTGTGATGTTCATATTAATAGACCAACAGTCTATGAACTTGACATGTTATTCTTTTTCTTTCTTTTTTTCTTTTCTTTTCAGTGCTGGTTCCTTCATTTAAGCACAGGGGTCTAAATATTTTGCTTGTAAATTCTGAGTTTGCACAACTAAAAACTTTCCTTTTCTTTTTCCAACTAAAACAGTAGGCATTCTATAGGTGTTGAAAGTAGCTGTATTTAACTGAATGCTTAAGTTTTCTGTGAAATGAAAGTTTTGTTTCTTTCAAATCTAGATTCAGTACTCAACATACTTTCTTGTAAATAATCCTATTAAATTCTATGTGGTTTAAATATGATATGAAAAGATGTAGATCTATTTCAACATATTTCCCCTCACCTTCTTAAGTAAGTTAAATTATTTTGATTAAAGTCTTATACCATGAAGCAGTTTCTAATTAAATGTGTAATTTAGATTTCAATCCAACTCTATACTTAGTGGGACTTGCTTCAAAGTTCAGAGGATTGTCTCATATTTTTCCTTTCCATTTTATATTATCATTATCAGGGTTATGAGGGGAAAAATGGATTAACTTTTAAGCATTTACAATTCAAATCAATACCTTCCAATTGTGAAGATAGGTACTTGTGTAGTTGACTATAACACTGAACCCAGTGTTACTATTGATAGAAATATGTAGCCTTGATTTTTTGGGCAGGGGAAGTGCCTTGTTTTACACTATTTGTAGCATGTCTCTACCCTCATCTAAGAGTACTCACTATCAAAATGCAAGAAAGGCATACTTCTAGGTAGATATAAATAGGAGTGTGTTTCAACTTTTTTTAAAAAAAGTTATGTATTCCTCTCTGTCTCTCTCTGTCTCTCTCTGTCTCTCTCTCTCTCTCTCTCTCTCTGTCTCTGTCTCTGTCTCTCTCTCTCTCTTTGTAATGTCATCTCCTCCACCCAATTTTTATTGTTATCTAAACATTTTTTCTCAACCTAGGCAACTTGAAGAGGTGTGGACCTCAACTCCCAAAATTCCAGCAATGGAGTTGAAGACTGGGAATTCTGGGAGTTGAATGACTTCTTGAATTGAAGAATTCTGGGAGTTGTCCACACATCTTCAAAGTATCCACATGCTCACACATTTTTAAATTAGCCAGGTTGAGAAAAATTAGTTTTAGCAGTTCTCTAACGTTGCCACTGTCATCTCTGCAGGCAAAGACTGGGAAAGAACTAAATATCATTGTCCTACTTAACAGATGTGTATCTAAAAAAAAGGAAGTCCTTCTTTAGATGTAACTCCTCCCACTGAATATCTGTGGCTAGCTATAATTGAAAGGAACTATGTTTTAAAATGTGTATATATAAGAGAGAAAGAAAAATACTAAAATTGAATGGTATCAATCAATCCATCAACAACAAATGTATAATAGGATTTCAGCAAAAGCTTTCATATAATTTAATCTCACTTACATCTATTCTTAAATTTGCCACTCCATATTAATTGTCAACCCCTCTCAGTAGATCAGACCAGGAATCAAGTCCACATGAAGGCTTTTTATTGAGGTTGATTATAATACAGAATCTTAATGGTTTGATTATGTTACGTTCTTCCTTTTTGTATTCTAGTGAATAAAGGAAATCTCTTCCCAAAGTTATCTCATTGCTCTGAACTTTAAAATGTTTTAATCCCTTTTGCCTAGGTAACAGTTTCTGCACATTTTCTTCAAGGTCAACTTTCTTACTCACTACCTAATATAGACTTGCAGTTCAAAAAATGTCTAGACAATGGAGAGAAGGACCTGTACATTGACTACCATGCTGACTGTATCAAAAGTAAGTCACACAACCCGCAACTCAGCTTTAACCTTCAACCACAACCCTACCTCAACCAATCCACCATCACCCAAGACTAGGCACGCACGCCCCTAACTACCTCAATTCCAACTACTGCTGGCCTTAAATGCAAGCTACTCAATGCAAGAAGCCTCACGAATAAAATACCTGAATTTTTCCTCCTACTAAATATGGCTAAATTCGACATTATATTTGTCTGTGAAATATGGCTCAATGCATCTCTCCCTGACTCCATTACCACAGTAAGAGACTATCATGTTTACCGATCAGATCGTGAAATTCGTAGAGGAGGTGGTGTTGCTATCTTCTATAAAAAGTCCTTACATCTAAAAAATATCCAAGTTACCCAGGAGCTTGCTCTTCCTGAGACCATCATCTGTGAACTATCCTTAAATATCACAATTCGATTCTTACTATGTTACAGAGCACCTGATTATGACATCGAACATGTAAACAAACTAAATACACTACTAACATGGGCAGCATCCTGCCCATACCCTTTTATCTTTCTTGGTGATTTCAATCTACCTCATATTGACTGGACCCTAAATGAATGTACAACTGAAACCATACACGCAACCTTCTACAATGCTGTTACAAATCTGGGACTGGAACAACTAGTAACCAACAACACTAGACTAAACAACTGCCTCGATCTCATCTTCTGCAATAGTTTGAATTTAATTTATGGAATACAAACTAAAGAACCCTTTTCCAGCAGTGACCACAATATGGTTGACTTTTGCCTCAACATACGCCCACACAAAAATCACCACAATGACGTAATTCCCAATTATAACTTCAAAAAAGGCAACTATGATATTATACACAACAATCTCTCATCCCTTGATTGGCAATCTCTATTCATTGGATGCAATACTGTTGAAGACCATTACAACATATTTTTACTTGAAGTCAAAAGAGTCATCAAACTATATGTACCAACAACAACTCCCAAAACAAAACAAAAAAACAGATTACCCATAACAATAAGGAAACTTCAATCCAAAAAGAGATCACTCTGGTGGAAAAACAAATCTGGTCACGTTGCCAATTTCAAAAGCCGATACAAAAATTTATGCCACCAGATAAAGACTGAATGCACCAAGAGGAAAACCTTCTACGCACCAATTCTACCTGTGCTTTTTACAATTTTGTAAACAACAAACTAAAAGACTCAAGGTCCATCCCACCCCTGATAGGACCTAATGGTAAAGACTGCAACGACGACACCATTAAAGCCAACATCTTTAACACATTCTTCGGCTCAGTATTTGTAAACAGCAATGGATCATGCCCAGTATTTCCTAGTTGAACCACAGATAACTATAATGATCTAATACATATCGATTTTACAGAAGACAATGTTGAAAAAGCACTATGCAATCTAAAACCATCTCTATCTATTGGACCGGATGGAATATGTGCCTACTTCTCTTTTCTATTGGATGCAAAGACATTTTGTTTTTCTTTTGCTATCCTTTACTAAGTATAAGAGTGACCCATGTACACTCAAGAGGGAATTCTAATGTCTGGTAACATGTTTAATACATGATTGCTTGTATCTCTGCAAAATCAACAGCTCTGACTAATGAAACCACAGCTTATTTTGAAGACTGGCAAAGATGCCTTCAATATGTATGTATGAATTCTTAATAGCCTATCCTGCCTTTTCCATTTCTCAGAATATGTTTAAGGCATCTCAAATAATTGTTAGGGATAACATTGGTTACCTAACTTAGTTTGAGTAAAATAATATATATAAACTATGTTAGTGAGTTTAAGTGTATGTATCACTTTAAACTGTAAACCAAGTTTTTGGGTGCGGTTGTAAAATCAGCATAAGAGGGAGCAAGAGAGCTCACTGTTTGCCCTGGCTTTTACTGGAATGCTGACAATGGATTGATGGTGATAACTGCGTGTTTGCTGAGAGAAGAAAAGGGGTTTGATTTTTCTTCATATCTCTGACTGCAAAAGAGATATATCACTGGACTGATTGATTGTAAGTTTAATGAACTCTTTTTCGACACTGGACTTTGCAAACTGAATAACCCCCGGACTGACTGAACTTAGTGTATGACATATGGACCATTTGACTATGCTATAACTCTTGCTGGAATAAAAACTATTTAACTTGCACAGTGTATCTGTCTTACTGAGTGTAAGCTACTTCAACGTTTTGTCTCACATATCTGCCTGCCTGCTAGACTGCTGTTGCACGTTCTGCTAGGGTGTATATCCCTAACAATAATCATGACAAACACACCATCATTTAAAAAAAAAGAACTTGATCCTACTTCTGCAGTAAAGCACATTTCAGCAGATACTAGAAAAAAAAAATCTGAGGTCCTAAAAAGTTGCTACTGTTGATCATGCAGTTGAACTAAGAGAGTAAGTTGATATGAGATGATTTTATTTATTTATTTATTTGATTTGATTTGTCAATCGCTTACAAGATAATAGGTGTTAGGAATGTAAGTAACCTAACAGCTATTTGGGTTGGAAATATATAAACCAGGATAGACATTTTAATACTGTCTCTTTAAGAAAATGCAAAATTTGTAATTGGGTGTGGTTTCTCAAACAGCCATAAGATGGAGCCAGAAACCTGGGTTGGTTTAGTCTTAGTCTCAGAAGAGAGTGTGTCTGAGTGGGTCTCTGTTTTCCTTCTGTTGGAGAGTATTGCCGTTCCTCCATTTTTCCTAATTAACTGCTATTCTTGGATTTGATGTAAGTCTGTTACTGAACTGTTTTTGACACTGGACTTTGTTATTGGATTATCCCTGGACTAATTACTGTACAGTGTATCTGTGTGCTGTGTGTGTATTATTCAAACACTACTCTTAAGTACGTCTCCCTATATGCGCTCATTCTCCTGACATGGAATTACCTTACCACTGGTTATGGGCCCAGGCCATACCAAGCTCAGTTAACTGAGAGTTGGTGTTAATACACAGTACTGTATACAGACAGCTGTTTACTGTTTAATTGTGGGTTACTATCCTGATAAAGATGGCACAAGACACTTCAACAAGTCTATCACTGATAACCCGGTTGGATGGAACAAACTATGTTTCCCGGTCTATGAAGTGCAGTCTACTTCTGCGTAGAGAAGGTTTATGGAATGTAGTTCAAGACCCACTGGATGTAAATGCTTGGGATCCAGCTAATGAGGACAATGCCAACAAGCTTGCTGACTTTAAACAAAACAACGAACGAGCTCTTTGTATAATTGCACTAACACTGAGTGACCAGAAGTTAGTCCATATTTATAGAGAAGAGTCTACTGCTAGGTGTTGGGAGAATTTGAAGAGGATTTATCTTTGTGACAGTGTAGGTGCACATATACATCTTACACGTAAACTGTTTAGAGCACGTCTTCTGAAAGGTGGAGATATGTTAGCTCATTTGAACTTCGTGAAAAGAACTTTTCAAGAGCTACATGAAAAGGAACTGATATTTTCAGAGCTGCATCAAGTTTACCTCATTCTTTCCTCGTTGGATGAAAGTTACGATGGTTATGTATCTTCACTGGAAGTCCTGCCCAGAGATAAACTGACATTGACTGACATAACTGGAAGATTGTTAGAAGAAGCAAGAAGACGGCTGGATAGGGACCAACTGAGAAAGGAACAACCACAAGAAGAGGATTTGTCTTCAACTGCCTATGCTGTTAGGAAATGTTTTTCTTGTGGGGCTAGGGGACATATAGCTAGATTCTGTAAGAAAGGAAGACAACAGAATACTGGTAAACACCAGAAGGCCAAGAACAATGTTAGTTTAGTTATGTCTAGAAATTCAACTGTAAACCATGATTTGTGGGTTGTTGATAGTGGAGCATCACAATGCATTACTAAAGATAGAAAAAGGTTTGTAAAGATGTCTATGAGTAAGCAGCATGTATCATTGGAAAATGGATGGAAGATTAACGCATCAGGTGAAGGTACTGCATATTGTTCTTGTATAAACGAACATTTAACTATGTTATATGTACCTAAACTGAAATTTAATTTGCTATCAGTAAGGGCTTTAGTTAATCTTGGTTATGTAGTAACCTTTAGGGAAGATAACTGTATAATCGAGAAAGAGGGCAAAAGTGTTACTGCTACATTAGAGAATGATTTATATGTGATACATGCTGACCAGTTGAAGATGGCTAACTCGGTTTATAGCAATGTTAAGCCACATGTTGAATGTATACATTTACTGCATAGACATTTGGGGCACATTAATTTCAAAATGCTCAAACAAACTGTTAAATTGTCAAAGGGAGTAAAATTGAAACCCTGTAGCAAGTATTTAAACTGTAATGCTTGTAGCCAAGAGAAGAGCAAGGTTACTCCTGCAAACAGACTTAATGGATTTAAGACCAAAGAACCTTTAGAGGTTGTGTTTGCTGACATAATTGATCCTAAGAAACCTAGTTTAGGAGGTGCCTGTTATATTTTGAGCATTATGGACCATTACCCACGATACGGTTTCTGCTATCTTCTGAAAAACAAAACAGAAACATTCCAACATTTCTTTATCTGGCTAAGGTTTGCTGAGAGAAAAATGAGGAGTAAAGTAATTACTTTAGTTACTGATAATGGGACTGAGTTTGTTAACAAAAGATTCCAAACAATGTTGAAATTGGCTGGTGTTGAGCATAAAAGTTCTGTACCTTACAGACCACAACATAACTCCTTTGTAGAACGAAGAGGGCAAATATTACAAGCCATGGCTCGCACTATGTTATCTAATTCAGGTTTACCTGAAACACTGTGGGGTGAGGCCATAATGTGTAGTAACCATGTGTTAAACAGTGTAGTTAACACAACAACTGGAGAATTGTCATTCACTCGTTGGCATGGCAGAAAACCAAATTTAAGTTACCTACACACATTTGGAGCACCAGCATGGGTGCATATTCCCTCACAAGTAAGACTGAAAGGGCAACATAGAGCTAAGAAGTTATTTTTTGCAGGTTATGAGGCCAACCATAGATCATTTAGATTTTGGGATCAAGGCACAGCTCATGTTTATTGTAGTGCTAGTGCAAAATTTCTAGAGCACATTAGGTGGGATAAACTGGAACAGGAATCCAGCAATGATATTATTATTAACACCCAAAATAATTCCTAAAGATAAAATCAGTAAACCACAAATAGCCATTAAAGAGGAAGAACAGAAGGAAGTAGTAGAACAGGCACAGGAAGAAGTAGAAGAACAGGAGCAAGTGGCACAGAAAATTCCACCAGTTAGCCCTGTATTACCAAGATGTTCAACCTGAGTAACATGAGCACCTGATAGATATCAGGCTAGTGTTGTATGCCAAGTAAATACAGTTCCTAGTAATTATAATGAACTAAACCTGTATCCTGCTAAGGATCAGGCTGCTTGGCAGAAAGCAATAGATAAGGGACTGGAATCATTTAAAAAGTTGGAGGTATATGAAAATGTTATGTTACCACCAGGTAAACATGCCATAGGATGTAAATGGATATATAAGCTAAAGACAGGTGTAGATAGGACTGTTACCCATAAAGCCAGGTTAGTAGCACAAGGGTTCAATCAGACAGCAAATGACTATGATCAGGTGTTTGCACCTAGTCTGAAGGATACTACATTACGAGCAGCATTAGTGTGGCCAGCTAAGGAGAAATACATTATAAATCATTTGGATGTAGAAACGGCATATCTGCATGCACTGTTGCAACACACTATTTATTTAAAGAAACCTTCAGGTATTAAAAATTATAATACAACTGATTGCTGGAGATTGAAAAAGAGTCTTTGAAGCAATCAGGATATGAGTGGAACCAATGTATAGTTAAAGAATTAACAAAGATAGGTTTTGTAGCTGGCATGGCTGATCCATGTTTGTTCAAAAGAGAAAGTAATGGTTTAATTTCATTATTGTTATTATTTACTGATGACATAGCATCAATCACCAAAACTAAACAAGAAGCTACTGAGATAATTTCACTATTGGAAAAGAAATTTAAGGCAAAAAGTTAGGAGAAATCAAACAATATCTAGTTTTAAAGATAGTTAAAACTAGGGGAGGATACAAGATCTCACAGGCAGATAAAATTAACCAATTACTAAAAAGTTTTAAAATGGAACTAGGTAAACCGGCTAAAACACCAATGAGCCAGGAGTTTAGCCATAGTGATGTTTGAAGTCCTATTTTTGATAAGAACATTTATCAGTCCTTGATTGGTAGTTTAACTTATCTCAGTAATTGGTCAAGGCCAGATATTGCATACAGTGTTAATCAATTAGTGAGATTTAACGCTGAGCCTACTGAAAGGCACTAGCAAGCTGCTAAACGTGTGTTAAGATATCTGAAACAAACAATGCATTATGCATTGTATTTGGAGCCTAAAGATGAACTGAGTTTAACTGCATATGCTGATGCAAGTTTTGCTACAGACGTTAGCAAAGACGTTAGACACGAAAATCTAGATCGGGTACTGTAGTATTATTGGGAAAGGCATTGATTGGATGGATGTCTATTAGACAGAAACATCTAAGTTTGTCAATAATGGAGGCTGAATTCTCATGCTTGTCTTTATTATGTACAGATTTAGTTTTGTATAAGCAACTATTGATTGATATGGGAATTGATGTAACAGATTCTATTGTTGTTTATGAAGATAACCAATTGGCAATACAGATGGCTTCAAATATTGTTGTTAAGACAAGAACAAAACACGCAGATTTAAGATATTTAAATGTGAGACAATGTGTGCAAAGTAAGATGATTAAGCTAGAATACTGTATGTCAGAAAACAATATAGCAAATCATTTTACAAAGGCCCAAGGCTCTATCAAGCATAAGGTGTGCTGTGAAGATTATGGACTTAGAATGTAAGGTTGTATATATTGTCCTACCCAAAAGGGGAGAATGTTAGGAATGTAAGTCACGTAACAGCTATTTGGGTTGGAAATATATAAACCAGGATAGACATTTTAATACTGTCTCTTTAAGAAAATGCAAAATTTGTAATTGGGTGTGGTTTCTCAAACAGCCATAAGATGGAGCCAGAAACCTGGGTTGTTTTAGTCTTAGTCTCAGAAGAGAGTGTGTCTGGGTGAGTCTCTGTTTTCCTTCTGTTGGAGAGTATTGCCATTCCTCCATTTTTCCTAATTGACTGCTATTCTTGGATTTGATGTAAGTCTGTTATTGAAATGTCTTTGACACTGGACTTTATTATTGGATTATCCCTGGACTAAAAACTGACTGATCTTACCTGTGAATGACTTTGGACTGTGTTTGAACTTTGCTTAAAAGTTTCTGGAAGTAAAAACCTACATTTATTGTACAGTGTATCTGTGTGCTGCATGTGTATTATTCAAACACTACTCTTAAATACATCTCCCGGTATGCGCTCATTCTCCTAATGGGGAATTGCCTCAACAATAGGTATAAGTATAAACATGAGTAAGAATACAGGAAATAGGTATGAATAAATGGGGACAATAGGACAGGGAGGGTAGGCACAATTGTGTACTTATGCACGCCCCTTAAAGACCTGTTAGGAATGGGGTGAGGTGGATAGTTTGATATTTTCATAGGGAGGAGAACAGGAGCTTATTCAAACAAAGCACATTCAAATATAACTCTTCTTATTATTGTTGCATTTTCAATTAACAAGTCCAGAAAAAGACAACTTTAATTTATTTTTATTTTATTTTATTTATTTTATTTGTCAATTGTTTACAAGATAATAAGTATAAGTGTATACATAGTTATGAATACATGAAATGGGTACATATAAGAAAAATAAAAGAAAAATAAAAGAAACAATAGGACAGGGATGGTAGGCACATTGGTGCACTTATGCACGCCCCCTAGAGACCTCTTAGGAAAGGGGTGAGGTCAATAGTAGACAGTCTAAGGTTAAAGTTTTTGGGGTTTGGGGAAGAAACTACAGAGTCGGGTAGAGTATTCCAGACATTGATCACTCTGTTGCTGAAGTCGTATTTCCTGCAATCAAGTTTGGTGCGGTTAACCTTGAGTTTGTATCTATTGTGTGCTCTTGTGTTGTTATGGTTGAAGCTGAAGTATTCATTGACAGGAAGGACATTGCAATGTATGATTTTATATACCATACTTAAATCAGACCGAAGACGGCGTAATTCAAGGTTTTCTAGTTCTAGAATTTCAAGTCTGGTGGCATAAGGTATTCTACAATGAATAGAGGAGTGGATAACTCTTCTTGTGAAATATTTCTGGACTTTCTCAATTGTGCTAATATCAGATACATAATGTGGGTTCCAGACTGATGAGCTGTATTCGAGTATTGGTCTAGCAAATGTTTTGTATGCTCTAGTTAGTAGTGTGATATTACCAGAGAAAAAGCTACGTAGGATTAGGTTAACAACTCTTAATACCTTTTTGGCTATGTAGTTGCAGTGGCCTCTAGCACTTAGATCACTAGAAGTGAGTATTCCAAGGTCCTCTACAGAGCTTGGATCATCAACAAGGTCTTGACTATTCAACTTGTATTTTATTTTCTGACTTTTTTTGCCAATATGTAAGACAGAGCATTTATTTGTTGAGATTTGAAGTTGCCATTTGTTTGACCATTCTGATACATAGTCAAGATCTTTTTGAAGGGTAGCAGTATTGTCTGTGGTGTTGAACAGCTTTACATCATCAGCGAAAAGAATGCAGTTGCTCTTAATATGATCACAGAGGTCATTTATGTAGAGTATGAAGAGAGTTGGTCCTAGAACACTGCCTTGGGGGACACCACTGTTGACAGGTACAGAATTTGATAGGACACTCCCAATTTTGACCATTTGTTGTCTGTTTGACAGGAATGCTTCTATCCAATTAGGCAGGTGTCCAAAGATACCATAAGATTTTAGTTTTAGGAGTAGTTTGTTGTGTACCACTGAATCAGAGGCTTTACAGAAGTCTATGTAGATTGCGTCTATTGCTTTGCCCTGATAGAGTTGTGTAGTCCATATGTTTTTGCAGTGTAAGAGTTGCAGATTGCAGGATAGTTTTTTCCTAAAACCAAATTGTAGGTAGAGGGTAGGTTGTTTGTCTCTAAGTGGAGGATAATGGATTGGTTAATAATTGATTCCATGACTTTAAAGGTGACGCAGCATAAAGAGATTGGTCTGTAATTTTCAACTAGGCTGGGGTCTCCCTTTTTGAAGATGGGGATGACCATGGCTTGTGACCATAGTTTTGGCAAGGAGCTGGTCCTGAAAGATTTTTTGAAGATTATGCTTAGAGGTTCAGCTATGGCAATGGGTAGCTTTTTTAAGAAGTAGGCACTTATTCCATCCGGTCCAATAGATAGAGATGATTTTAGATTGCGTAGTGCTTTTTCAACATTGTCTTCTTTAAAATTGATATGTATTAGATCATTGTAGTTGTCTGTGGTTCAACTAGGAAATACTGGGAATGATCCATTGCTGTTTACAAATACTGAGCCAAAGAATGTGTTAAAGAGATTGGCTTTAATAGTGTTGTCGTTGCAGTCTTTACCATTAGGTCCTTTCAGGGGTGGGATGGACCTTGAGTCTTTTAGTTTGTTGTTTACAAAATTGTACCAAGTGCAGGTAGAATTGGTTCTTAGAAGGTTTTCCTCTTGTTAATGTGATAATTGGTGCATTCAGTCTTTATCTGGTGGTATAAATGTTTGTATCGACTTTTGAAGTTGGCAACATGACCAGATTTGTTTTTCTGCCAGAGTGATCTCTTTTTGGATTGAAGCTTCCTTATTGTTATGGGTAATCTGTTTTTTCTGGTTTTTGGAGTTGTTTTTGGTAAATATAGTTTGATGACTCTTTTGACTTCAAGTAAAAATATGTTGTAATGGTCTTCAACAGTATTGCATCCAGTGAATAGAAATTGCCAATCAAGGGATGAGATATCGTTGTCTATAAGATTACAGTTGCTTGTTTTGAAGTTATAATTGGGGATCACATCATTGTGTTGACTTTTGTGTGGACGTATGTTGAGACAAAAGTCAATCATGTTGTGGTCACTGTTGGAAAAGGGTTCTTTAATTTGTATTCCGTAAATTGAATTCAAACTATTGCAGAAGATGAGATCGAGGCAGTTGTTAAGTCTAGTATTGTTGGTTACTAGTTATTCCAGTCCCAGGTTTGTTACAGCATTGTAGAAGGTTGCATGTATGGGTTCAGTTTTACATTCATTTAGGGTCCAGTTAATGTGAGGTAGATTGAAGTCACCAAGAAAGATAAAAGTGTGTGGACAGGATGTTTCCCATGTTAGTAGTGAATTTAGCTTGTTTACATGTTCGATGTCATAATCAGGGGCTCTGTAACATAGTAAGAATTGAAATGTGTTATTTAAGGACAGTTCACAGACGATGGTCTCAGGAAGAGCAAGCTCTTGGGTAACTTGGATATTTTTTAGATGGATATCTTGGGTAACTTGGATATTTTTATAGAAAATAGCAATACCACCTCCTCTACAGATTTAACGATCTGATCGGTAAACATGATAGTTTCTTACTCTGCTAATGGAGTCAGGAAGAGATGCATTGAGCCATGTGTCACAGACAAATATGATGTCGAATTTAGCCATATTTAGTAAGAGGAGAAATTCAGGTATTTTATTTACAAGGATTCTTGCATTGAGTAGCTTGCATTTAAGGCTAGTTGTAGTTGGAATTGAGGTAGTTAGGGGCATGCGTACCTAGTTTTGAGTGATGGTGGGTTGGATGAGGTAGGGTTGGATGTGGGATTGTGGGTTGTGTGACTTACTTTTGATATAATCAGCGCAGTAGTCAATGTAGAGATCCTTCTCTCCATTGTCTAGACAATTTCTGCCATATTGGGGCAACCTATCATCATCTGCTTTATTCATCAGTGAAAAGATATTTGATTTGGCCAAACCTTAGAGAAATTAGGAATGGTGCAGAAAGCCTGTCACTTCTGTTGTTTTACTCCCTGGCAAGAGGCATCCATACTCGTCCACCTAAAACCAAGTTTTAGGACTAAGTCCATTCAAATCATATTCAAATCATTCAAAGCATTTCTCATATTCCCTAAAGCAGTCGCATGCTCCACCAGACTTAAAAGAACATAGAATATAGAATAATAGAATTGGGAGGGGCCTTGTAGGTCTTCTAATCCAACCTTCTACTTGGGCAGCAGACCTTATTCATTTCAGACAAATGGTTGTCCAGTCTCTTTTTGAAATCCTGCAGTGATCAGAGCACCCACAACTTCTGTAGCCAACTTCTGTAGATATTTCATTGGTTAATTGCTCTCACCATCAGGAAATTTTGTCCTTAGTTCTAGGTTGCTTCTTTCCTTGGTTAGTTTCCAGCCATTGTTTCTTGTCCTGCCTTTTGGTGCTTTGGAAAATAGTTTCATCTTTGAAGGAACCCCTCAAATATTGGAGTAGTGCTAGCATGTCCCCCCCTAGTCTTTCTTTTCATTAGACTAGACATACCCAATTACTGTAACCATTCTTCGTACATTTTAGTCTCCAGCTCCCTAATCATTTTTGTTGCTCTTCTCTGAACTTTTTCCAGAGTCTCAACATCCTTTTCATCTCATGGTGACCAGAACTGGAGGCAATATTTCAAGTGTTGTCTCACTAAGGCTTTGTAAAGCAGCACCTGAACTTCGCATGATCTTGATTCTATCCCTCTATTAAAGCATAACATTCATGCATGCACATGTTGTTCCTGTAAGTTGCTCAATGAGTACAGTTTAAAGATAATACTTCATATTTCTTTATGGAATGCAGAATATAAAATTTACTGTTCCTTTCAATACTCATCCTATACTGTGGCTTTTCATTTGCTCTTGCATTCAACTGAATCAGTGAAATATTGTTCCTGATATTCCTCATCTGTCCTTCACTTTCTTTGATAGTGTCATATATTTAGGAAACACTTAAAGGAAAAATGTTCCTATTTTCTATTCTCAGCTTTCAGAATCTTAGCTTGCAATGAGCAAAACAGCTCTCTAAGAGTTGTGCAGCTGTATTTTCCACAGAAATGAACTCAGCCCCTTCTAAGGCTAGAAGCATTACTCAAATGACTTGAGAACAGATTGTTTAAAATGACAGTAATGAGGACATGGAATACCCCCACACCTTTCCTGTATCTTTCTTTCAAGAGGAAATTACTCAAAATGTCCCAGTTACTGCATATTATTATGGAGCATTTTCCCTATGATATTTATTAAGAATATACAAATATTACTTTTTTTTTACTATTATTCAAGAATTGACTCCCAAAGTAGGCCTATATTAGATACATTATGAAGCAGTCAAAAGGGATTATACATTCATGTATACACATCCACATATACACAAAAACACACATACAGAGATAACCATTCTTACCAAACAAGCCACTGTGAACACATTATTTTTTCTGTCTGTTCTGTTCTGTTCTGCATAACCTCGATCTCTTAAAATGTCCATGATGGATTAAATAATGATTTAAACTTTTCTAAAATTACTTGTTTGAACAAACTTCTCCTGTGTCAATCCTGCGTCATTTCCAATCTACCACTATTTTTTTTAACTTAAATCCATAGAATAATAGAATTATAGGGCTGGAAGGTACCTTGGAGTCCAACCCCCTGCCAAAGGAAGGAGTTCTTATACCATCCCTGACAAATGGTTGTCCAATCTTTTCTTGAAAATCTCAAACAATGGAGCACTCACAATTCTGGAAGACAAGTTGTTCCATTGATTAATAGTTATTATTGTCAGGAAATTCCTCCTTATTTCCAGGTTGAATCTCCCTGTGATAAATTTCAACTCATTGCTGTTATCTTCATATAAAATAAAGACCTTACTTCCATGCAAGGCTCAAATCGGTGTTGAATAATTCCAAACATTATTTTGTCAGCATTATAGTGAAAATTATAAATAGCTATACACATTCCAAAATAAAAGTTGTCTTATATATTTTTAGCTCAAACCCATTAACTGTTCCTTATAAATAGGTTTTCCAATTGCTGGAACAAACTTGTTTCAAGACTTAGTTACTCTAAATTTTCCAGGTTTTATTAGATTCTGGCATTTATCAAGAGCTTGGGAACAGTTTTCCAAGGATCATTTTCATAACTCTGCATCCTTTATTCTCAAACAAGCAAACAATGTTCACCTTCAATTTAAGGTGGAGCTGGGCTTGCAGTCTGAGTTTGCATGACAAAGGATCATCTGAATGAAGATGCATATTCTCAGTTAGATTCTGGCTAGGTGCTGGCTGGTTATCAGTGAATGTGGGAATGTTCAGTTTAGTGTTCAAAATGAAGTGGTATTGCAGGTGGTGTTTTTTATTATCTTTTCTTCACTTCCATCTGGTTATATTTTGTAAATAATGAAATTGGGACAGTTTCCCAACTGGAATGTCTTTGAGGTGCATTTGGTTTGAGTACAGCTGTCACTTAGTCTCTTGAGGCTATGCAACACAGGTCCCTAATGCAGTGACTCGCTGTATTTCTGCATCTGAAAGTTCTGCTTAAACTCTTTCTTTTTTTCTTTTATTTCAGAATTGATGATGCATACCAATGGGATGTGGAGCCATACAAAAATTATAATGTGCTTTCTTCTGTTCTGTATGTTTGTCAAGAAGGTGTTCCCTGCTGGAGATGACACCATCATTGCTACTAAGAATGGAATGGTCAAAGGTATTCATTTACCTGTGCTTGGTGGAACAGTAACTGCGTTTCTTGGGATTCCTTTTGCTACAC
The DNA here is from genome assembly GCF_049901735.1 of Notechis scutatus. Lineage (NCBI taxonomy): Eukaryota > Metazoa > Chordata > Lepidosauria > Squamata > Elapidae > Notechis > Notechis scutatus. The sequence continues at coordinate 149,371,621 of NC_142012.1, read as the reverse complement.
CACCTGTTGGTAGATTACGTTTCAAAAAGCCAGAACCTCAAAAAGAATGGGAAGGAACTTGGAGTGCCACCAAATATGCCAACTCTTGCTTTCAACTCCTAGATAATACTTTCCCTGGCTTTGAAGGGTCAGAGATGTGGAATCCAAACACAAAACTTAGTGAAGACTGTCTTTATCTCAATATATGGGTTCCTTCTCCCAAGCCTAAAAATGCATCAGTCATGGTATGGATTTATGGAGGTGGCTTCTACAGTGGGACATCTTCACTCTCTGTTTATGATGGCAAATTTCTAGCTCGTGTGGAAAGAGTCATTGTTGTATCAATGAATTATAGATTAGGGCCTTTTGGATTCTTGGCTTTGCCAGGAAATGAAGATGCCCCAGGAAATGTAGGTTTGTTTGATCAAAGGCTCGCACTTCAATGGATCCATGACAACATAGGAGCCTTTGGAGGTAATTCTAAAAGTGTGACCTTGTTTGGAGAAAGTGCTGGAGCAGGGTCTGTTAGTTTTCATCTTCTTTCTCCTCAAAGCTATCCTCTCTTCACTAGGGCGATCATGCAAAGTGGATCTGGGAATGCTCCTTGGGGTGCAATTCTATCATCTGAAGCAAGAAAAAGAACTCTAGATCTAGCTGAACTCCTCCACTGTACCGGCAAAAATGAAACCGAGATTATATTCTGTCTTCAAAACAAGGAACCCCAAGAGCTATTGGAGAAAGGAGGAGCTGCTTTTACATACACCGGTCTTATAAGTTTGCAGTTTTGTCCCATAGTTGATGGTGACTTTCTTGCTGATATGCCAGAAATATTGCTGAAAAATGGACACTTTAAACAAACACAGATCTTGTTAGGAGTAAACAAAGATGAAGGTACTACTTTTCTTGTGTACGGTGCTCCTGGCTTCAGCAAAGATAATGACAGTGTTATTAATGAAACAGAATTCCAGGCAGGTTTGAAAGTTGTTTTTCCAAAATTAAATGAAATGGGATTGGAATCTATTGCTTTCCACTACACAGACTGGGAAGATGAGAAGAATATTTTCAATTATCGTGATGCCATGGATGATATTGTTGGGGATTATTATTTCGCATGCCCTGCAGTAGAGTTCATAAAACAGTTTGCCTTGGCAGGGAACAATGCTTTTTTTTACTTCTTCGAGCACAGATCTTCAAAACTTGCTTGGCCAGAATGGATGGGAGTTCCACATGGTTATGAAATTGAGTTTGTATTTGGATTACCTCTAGAGCGAAGAGTTAATTACACTAAAGCAGAGGAAGCACTGAGCAGATCTATACTGAAGTACTGGGCAAATTTTGCAAAAACTGGGTAAGGGCTGTTTTATTTCACAATACAGCAACTTTTCTTGTTATTTCTCTTCAGAAATTGAAAGTATTTTTTCAATGCCTGATTTAAGAATGACATCTGGCTATTCCTGATCCATTATTGATATTAATATGATTGTTCACAGATACTAGCAATGATGTTAAAAATAATATGGGATATTGATGTTGATATCAGAGACAGAGTATAATATTTGCAATGGAGAATCTGCTAGTTATTTCTCTAGAAAAGATACTTCCCAATACTTTCAAAAGATGACAATGTTGAATTAAATTATAACAAGACAGAATATGCTTTGGTATTATTAGTCATCTACTATCTTTCAAGAGAACTGAACTTTCATTTGTCATCACAACAGCTGGTGCAGTTGAAGGCCAGTGTTTCAAGTTGCAAAGTATGACATTCCGTGTGCTCTCAGCTCTTCTACCATCATGTTCTTTAACATACAAAAAGGGAAATTTGAAAGGCAAGGAATAATTGCAGGAAATGACCTTTAGCATCAGGACATTGAATTAACATACATTAATCATAAGAAAGAAACTATAACAGAGTAGAAATCCCATGCATGCACTGTCTTTTTGTATGTCTATCCATATCTACTCATCCACACATATTTCATGTTTTCAAACATGAGTGTAGTAGCAAGTATTGGGTCATGTGAATATGTGCCTTTAAGGGGCAATCTGAGAAACAGCCAATCACCAATGAATGAATTATTGCATTTAGGTCTCCTGACTATTTTCTCAATAACTATGTTATTGATATTCTTATCATTAATTTGTCTTAAGGTTAACTTCTTGCATGGTACAGAATAAAAATAAGACTAAAATGCCAATCCAAATTTCAGACTACACATTTTTAAAAGATAGGTCAGAAACATCTATGGTAGGAGTGAAATGTATCTAGATCAATTATATAGCAACAGATAAAATTGCTTAGCATACCCCCCTTTTATTTCCCATATAAAATTCATGCAGAGCATCCACATTAATCCAGAAACTGACATATCCATCAAGTTCGATTTTCTTAAGTTTTCCCCCCATTTCCATGTCAGTTTATAGGCTCTCTTTGAAAAGGAAATTAGAGAAAGCATATGATTTGTGAAATTCTTTCCAACTCCTTTATAAACAGTGCCCATAGTATGCATTTCATGTTTGCATATAATGTAAGTGTGTATGTGTGTGCATGTGTGCCTGAGAAAGAGAAAGAAAGGCAGAATGAGAGAGGGAGGCAGGGAGGATATTTTAATCATGATAGATTCATAAGTGCTGATCTGTGTGTGTGTGTGTGTGTGTGTGTGTGTGTGTGTGTGTTACTGCTCTTATCTCATGTTGTATCTGTTTATATTGCACTGGAAAACACAGGATGGCTGTATATACTCAGCTCTGGGTCATATGATCAAAAGAAAAATGGGGTTGCCCTTTCATTGGGATGCACTGGGAAATTTTTCAGAAATCTTTTTTTTTCTATAGGACCAGGTGAATACGGTCCATTTTTAAATTTGGCCTTTCTTTTGTTGCTTAATCTTCCATGCATCCCAGAAATCTGGAACAGTTTCCAGAGATGGAGTAGCACTTCTCCATTTGAAAATGGTGCACAATCTCTTTCTAGTCTCACAAGTCCTACTCTATGATCAGGTAGCAGATAACAGATAACAGATAATCAGAGTTGGAAGGGAACTTGTAGGTCATCTAGTCCAAACCCCTGCCCAAGTGGGGAACCCTACACCATTTCTGACAAATGGCAGTCCAATCTCTTCTTGAAAGTTTCAAATGATGGCGCTCCCACAACTTCCGAGGGCAAGGTGTTTCATTGGTTGATTGTTATCACTGTTGGAAAGTTTCTCCTTATTTCCAGGTTAAATCTCCCCTTGTTCGGTTTCCATCCATTATTCCTTGTCTGGCCTACAGGCGCTTTAGAAAATAGCTTGACCCCTTCCTCTCTGTGGTAGCCCCTCAAATATTGGAAGACTGCTATCATGTCTCCCCTGGTCCTTCTCTTTACTATATTAGCCAAGCCCAGCTCCTGTAACCATAAATTCCTATAAGGTCATGCCAGGAAGGTCTTTGCATTCATTTGATATAGCATTTGCACACTTTTCCTATAAAAGATGGTCCTTCATACAATCACTCAAACCCTACAGCTCAATTATTGCAACATGTTTTACGTGGGGTTGCTCTTGAACATCAGCTAGAAAATCCAGCTGGCCCAGAATACAGAAACATAAACAGTGGTGGGCCTACCTCAGTAAGCCCATGCAATATCCCTGTTTTGAGAGCTGCACTGATTGCCAATTTGCTTCTGGGCATGATTCAAGGTTTGCATTATGATGTATATAGTCCTGTCTCCTATGGTATTAGCAGGGCTTGTTCAACAAAGTTGGAACATTCTGATGAACATCCCTTCACCAGACATCATCCCATTGGGAAAGAATATACAGTATAGATAGTCCTTGAATTATGACTATTTGTTTAATAATCATTTGGAGTTATGATGGCACTGAAAAGTGATTTATGATCAATTCTCACATGTATGACAGTTGCAGTGTCCCCCGTAGGTGCATAATCATAATTGACACTTGACAACTGACTTCCATTTGCAACAGAGGTGGTATTCAGCAGGTTCTGACCAGTTCTGGAGAACTGGTAACCAAAATATTGAGTAGTTCGGAAAATCTGAAAATACCACTTCTGACTGGAGATTTTATCTTTCCCCTGCCATGCTCACCAAGCCACGCGCACAGAACCAGTAGTAAACAAATTTGAATCCCACCAGTGATTTGTAACTGTGGTTATTTAATTAATAACCATGGCAAAAATTACCTTGAAATTGCATGTGGCTCATTTAAAGACTCAGTAGTGGTTATAAGTCAAGAATTACCAGTAGTGACATCCTGCTTTACTAGTTTTGGTCAATTTCAGGAACCCGACTTTCAAACTAACAGACTAAAGTCCAAGTGAGATCTCATAACTGCAGGAGATTCAGAGCCAAACGAATTGCTTGTGTGCAATGAAAGCTTTTCAAGAATAGCATGTTTACCTATAACTAAATCCCTGTTAAGCCTTAATTCCCCAACGAGTGTTAAGGAAAACAAACTAAACAGAATGTGTAGCGTAGTCAGATAGGCAGACAGGTAAATGTGTGAGATAAGTTTGTATTTTAGTTAACACGCAGTAAAAAACAGATACGCTTGTGCTATCAAAAATATAGTTTATTCCATTAGGAATTATAGCATAGTCAAAATAAACAGTCCATTAGTCATGTATCATTTCAGTCAGTCCAGTCGAGAATATACTCAATTTGCAAAGTCCGTGTTGAATAGCCAATGTCAGTTCACTTACAATAAATCAGTCCAGTATTATCTCTCTCTCCGTTGAGAAATCAACACTCCTTTCTCTCCTCCGTTCCAGTAAGGAAAAACGCAGTCATCAATCCATCCAGTAATTAGGGATCATTAAGCCAGAGAGAGAGCTGCAATTGACTTGCTTCTTTTATGGTGCTTTTACAACCACACCCTTAATTACATTCTTGTAGTTAAAGTTACACACACTTTAACCAACAAACCATGATAACTTATTTATTATTTTTACCCAAACCAGTTAGGGTAAACAATGTTATCCCTAACATTCTCCCCTTTTGGGTAATAATAATAATATAATAATAATATAATCATTTACACCTTTAAATCATAATTGTCACAACTCTCTTTAAATTTTACTACACCTTGAGCTTTTGTAAACTGGTCTGCAATGTTTTCTTCCGTCATGCAGTACTCTAGTTTAATTAGACCATTTTTCACAGATTCTCTAACATTTAAGTATCTTAAATCAGTATGCTTTGATCTAGTCTTTACAGCAATATTAGTAGCTAACTGTATGGCTGCCTGGTTGTCCTCGTACACAATAATGGAATCTTTAACAGTTATACCCATGTCTAATAATAACTGTTTGTACAGAATTAACTCAGTGCATAGTAATGACAGACATGAAAATTCTGCTTCCATCGTGGACAAGCTGATATGCTGTTGTCTGATTGACCTCCACCCTATTAGTGTCTTACCAAATAATATAGCCATCCCAGATGTTGATTTTCTAGTGTTTATGTCAGTTGCAAAACTTGCATCTGCATAGGCACTAAGAATCAAATCACCTTTTGGCTCTAGATACAATGCATGGTGCATTGTTCCTTTAAGATATCTTAAAATTCTCTTTAATGCTTGCCAATGACATTGATGTGGATCATTATTAAATTGTGCCAGCTGATTAACACTATAAGCAATATCTGGCCTTGACCAATTGCTTATATATGATAAGCTACCAATCAAAGATTGATAGATGATCTTATCGAATTTGGGACTTTGAGCATCAGTTTGGCAAACTTCCTGACTCATTGGAGTCTTTGCCGGCTTACAAAGTTCCATTTTATACAATTTAATTAATTGGCAAATTTTATCTTCTTGAGATATCTTAAATCCATTTGTGGTTTTGTTAATTGTCAATCCTAGATACTTTTTAATTTCACCTAAATGCTTTAATTTTATCTTTTTGGCTAATAATGAAATAATCTCAGTAGCTTCATTATTGGTCTTAGTAATCAAAGCAATATCATCTGTAAATAATAACAATAATGACACCGTTCCATTATTTTCTCTTTTAAACATACATGGATCTGCTAAACCAGATTTAAACCCTATATTGTTTAATTCTTTCACAATATATTGGTTCCATTCATAGCCAGATTGTTTCAATCCATATAGACTCTTTTTTAGTTTCCAACAATCATTGCTATTTGCTTTATTATCATTTATACCAACTGGTTTTTTCAAATATATTGTATGCTGCAATGGTGCATGTAGATAGGCAGTTTCTATGTCTAAATGGTTAACGATATAATTCTTCTTAGCTGCCCACACTAAAGCTGCTCTTAAAGTTATAGCCTTTAAATTTGGTGCAAATACCTCATCATAATCAAATGCATTTTGATTAAATCCTTGAGCTACTAACCTAGCCTTATAAGTAACTGTCCCATTATTTCCAGTCTTTACTTTGAATATCCATTTGCACCCAATGGATTTTTCTCCTGGAGGTAATTTGGTATCTTCATATACTTTCATTTCCTTTAATGAATTTAACTCTTTTTCCATTGCCTTTTGCCAATTCTCCTGATCCTTTACAGGATACATCCTAAGTTCATCTATATTAGTAGGAACTTTATTTACTTGGCAAACTATACTTGCCTGATACCTTTCAGGTGGTCTGGTTACACGTGTTGTGCGTCTAGGTATTACAGGACTTACAGGTGGACTTTCCTTTATTTCCTGTTCTTGATTATCTATCTCTTCTTGATCAATTATTTCCTCTTCTTCTGGTTCTATTTGCTCTTCGTGGACTTCTTCTTTAATTGGACTTTTCTTATAACTAGTCTTTTCTTTCTGCCTCTTGTAGGGTTCTATAATAACATCATTATCTGAATCTTGCTCTAATCTATTCCATCCTATATGTTCTAGGAATTGTGCACTAGCACTGCAGTATACTCTAGATGTACCTGGTTCCCAGAATCTATAAGATCTATGGTTTGATTGATATCCAACAAAAAATAATCTTTTAGCTCTATGCTGTCCTTTGTTTCTGAGTTGTGTAGGGATATGCACCCATGCTGGTGCACCAAATGTGTGAATGTAACTTAAATCAGGTTTCCTACCATGCCACAGTGTAAATGGTAATTCACCTGTTGTTGAATTAACAACATTATTTAATATGTGATTACCACACATTATAGCTTCTCCCCACAAATTGTCAGGTAATCCTGAATCAGACAACATAGTCTGTCCCATTGATTGCAGTGTTTGGCCTCGTCTCTCTATAAAGGCATTATGTTGAGGCCTATATGGTGCAGACTTTTTATGTTGAATACCTGCCATCCTAATTCTACTCTGGAATTTATTATTTGTAAATTCTGCACCATTATCTGTTATAAGAGTTACTAATTTCTTTTTAGTTTTCCTCTCTGCAAATTTTAACCAATTAAAGAAATTTAGATATGTTTCAGTTTTTCTCTTCATTAGAAAACAGAAACCATACCTAGAATAGTGGTCCATTATGCTTAATATGTATCTAGCACCACCTACACTTGGTTTTTTAGGACCTATTATATCGGCAAATACTACCTCTAAAGGTTCTTTGGTAGTAAATCCATCAACTCTATTTGCCAGTATGACTTTGCTTTTGCTTTGATTGCAAGCAGAACATTGCAAATACTTATTACAAGGTTTCAAACTTATTCCTTTAGATAGTTGAACAGTTCTCTTAATCATTTTAAAATTTAAATGACCTAGCCATCGGTGTAACAAGTGAATACATTCATCATGAGGTTTCTTATTATCATAAACCGTGTTAGCCACCTCTAAACCATTATCATTTAACACATACAATTCACCTCTTAAAGATGCAGTAATTTTCTTACCTTCTTTTTCAATTAAGCAAGTATCTCCCCTAAAGGTAACTATGTATCCTAATCTAACCAACATTCTAACTGAAAGTAAATTAAATTTAAGTTGAGGTACATATAACATTTTTACATTCTCATTTATATAAGAACAATGTGCAATACCTTCACCTTTTGCTTTCATTTTCCAGCCGTTTGCCAATGAGATATGCTGTGAACTCATGGACATTTTTACAAATTTTTTGTTATCATTTGTTATACAGTGGGATGCTCCACTGTAAACCACCCATAAATTATTTTTTACAACTCCATTACTATACATGGCTAACTCAAAATTTATATTTTTTCTTTGATAACTTCCAGTATTCTGACTTGCATTCTGGCGCTTTGCTTTCTTACAAAATCTTGCCAAATGTCCTCTTCCTCCACAATTAAAACACTTTTTAATTGCATATGCAGTAGGTTCATTATCTTCCTTTTGAGGTTGCTCCCTCCTTAACTGATCTCTTTCAAGCCTTCTTCTGGCCTCTTCAATCAATCTGCCAGTGATATCAGTTAAAGTTAGGCTTTCTTTAGGTAAAATTTCAAGGGAAGTTACGTAGTCATCAAAACTTTCGTCTAATGAAGATAGAATTATGTAGACCTGGTGTAGTTCAGAGAAAATAAGCTCCTTCTCATGCAGTTCTTGAAAAATGCTTTTCATAGTATTCAAATGACTCAGCATATCACCATTCTTTTGGAGATGTGTCCGGAAAAGCTTCCGTGTTAGATTTATGTGAGCACCAACGTTATCTCAGACATAAATCCTCTTCAGTTTTTGCGAACACCCAACAGCTGTTTGCTCTCCGCGTATATGGACAAGTTGCTGATCAGATAGTGTTAGTCCTATGATGCAAAGAACTTGTTCATTTTTCTGTTTAAAATCTTCTATCTTTTGACTATCTTCCTCTTTTTCAGGATCCCATTCCTCTACGTTTGGTGGGTTTTCAATTATGTTCCACAGACCTTCTCTTCGTAGAAGTAGACTACATTTCATAGACCATGAAACATAGTTTGTTCCATCCAGCTTGGATATAAGGGACAAACTTTGTAGACTGACTTGTGCCATGTTTCAATATATGGATATAAAACTATAATTAATAAAAACACAGCTGTCTGTTTACTGTAACGTGTAACAACACAAAATCTCACTTTATACATAAACCTGTTTTTTATCCTAGTTAAACTGACTTTGCAGTCTCCTGGGCCCATAACCAGTGTTAAGCCTGAATTCCCCAACGAGTGTTAAGGAAAACAAACTAAACAGAATGTGTAGCGTAGTCAGATAGGCAGACAGGTAAATGTGTGAGGTAAGTTTGTATTTTAGTTAACACGCAGTAAAAAACAGATACGCTTGTGCTATCAAAAATATAGTTTATTCCATTAGGAATTATAGCATAGTCAAAATAAACGGTCCATTAGTCATGTATCATTTCAGTTAGTCCAGTCGAGGATATACTCAATTTGCAAAGTCCGTGTTGAATAGCCAATGTCAGTTCACTTACAATAAATCAGTCCATATTATCTCTTCTCTCCGTTGAGAAATCAACACTCCTTTCTCTCCTCCGTTCCAGTAAGGAAAAACGCAGTCATCAATCCATCCAGTAATTAGGGATCATTAAGCCAGAGAGAGAGAGCTGCAATTGACTTGCTTCTTTTATGATGCTTTTACAACCACACCCTTAATTACATTCTTGTAGTTAAAGTTACACACACTTTAACCAACAAACCATGATAACTTATTTATTATTTTTACCCAAACCAGTTAGGGTAAACAATGTTATCCCTAACATTCCCCACTCTTGTATAGCTTCTTTGCCTGATTAATCCAAATGAATAACAGCTTGCATAGGATGGATGTGATGGTGCTTGAGATGAGCATACTGTACAATGTAAGGAATTGAAATGAAATGGCTTGCCTTCAAAAGTTGTGAGTTCTTCATCAATGGAGGCTTTCAAAAATAGACTGGACAACATTTATCTGAAATGGTATAGACCAGGGGGTTGGATTAGAAGAACTTCCAAGATCCCTTCCAATTCTATTATTCTATGGCTTTTTTTAAAAAAAAACTTGTCTTGTTGCCCATTTTCTTTCCATTGGATTTCAATATGGTTTTGGATTCTTATATGTCCTTGATTCAGAACTGACTTCTGGATTGACTGATATTGGCTTTCATCTGTTAATGTAAAACAAGACAGATATCGTTTGAAATGGGTAGATCCCAGATCTTTTTTTCTGTTGCCCTAAACAACCCTGAAAAATTACAAGAAGCCATATCTCTTTTTAAAACTGATGGAAGATGAAGGTATGAAGGTAAAGGTTCCCCTGGTACATATATGCTAGTTGTTCCCAACTCTAGTGCTCATCTCCGTTTCTAAGCTGAAGAGCCAGCACTGTCTGATAACAATTCTGTGGTCATGTGGCTGGCATGACTAAATGCCAACGACACATGGAATGCTGGTACATTCCTACCAAGGTGGTCCCTATTTTTCTACTTTTTTACATGCTTTCGAACTGCTAGATTGGCATAAGCTGGGACAAGTAAAGGGAGCTCACTCCATTATGCAGGGTTAGGGATTTGAACTGCCAAACTGTCAACCTTTCTGATCGACAAACTCAGTGTCTTAGCCACTGAGCCACCATGTCCCTTTTATAGGGATGAAAATGAATGGGAAAAAACCTCTCTGACTGAAAAAGCTTTCTAGTAAAATCATATAGTTATAGTAATTGGACAGGACACAATTTTTCCTGTTTCAGAATATAGAATAACAGAGTTGGAAGGAATATTGGAGATCATCTAGTCCAACCCTTGTTCAAGCAAGAGACCCTATACAATCAGGGGTGGGATTCAAATTTTTTAACAACCGGTTCTGTGGGCATGGCTAAGTTGGTGGGTGTGGCTTGGCGGTCATGTTATTGGCTGGGCATGGCCAACTCAATATCACTCACATCGAGGCACATACCTCCTTGCCTGGCCTCTCATGACTGTGGGGATGCTGCAACAGTTGTAAGTGTGAAAAATGGTCATAAGTCACTTTTTTCAGTGCCATTGTAACTTTGAATGGTCCCTCCACACAAGCAAAGTACCAGAAAAGGAGGAGAAAAAAACTCCAGAGACGTTCCTGAGACAGGAAGTCTAGTCCTGCCAAGAATGTAATAAGAGTTAACAGAGAGGCAGTTTCTGTAAGCAACACCAGAATGTTTCCTTTCTGCCTTCTTTACAGGATTAGGCCAGTAATTTCTTCTAACAACTGGTTCTCTGAACTGCTTAGAGTGTTAACAACCAGTTCTAGAGAATAGGAGCAAACTGGTAGAATCCCACCCTTGTATACAATTCCAGACAAATGGAGTCTTGGTTTTAAAAACATACTTTTTATGTTTCTAGAGAATAAAAGAAATAGATGAAACCCCACATATATGCAAACAAACATGAGAAATGTGAAAATTGTGTCCTTAACTAAAATGGAATCTATTTTGAATCAAGGGTATAATAGTGTTCTATTTGATATTGATGGCCATGGTAAATACTGATATTTACAGAAAATATCGGGGGAATAGACCTCTACTTTTCCTTTTTTTTTGTTATGAGAAAATCATAAATATTTTTGGAAATTCATTTTTTCCTAATGGTATGGAATGTTCAAAATTAAAACATTATAAATGAAAAGAGCATGCCAATTTTCACTGAACTGAGCCAAGAGATTTTGAAGTATATGCCCTTAAAATTTGTTAAACTGTCTTTTTGACCTACAGCAGAAAAAAATGGGTTCTATATTGTCAATTATTTGAGAAGTTATCAAAAAAAGTAAAACATTGATAATACAACTTCTAAAAATTAGAACACAGTTAAACTTTCTGAAAATCTTTCTATCCTACTCCTGAAACTTTTGCCATCACACAAAATAAAGTTTGATGATAAGGATTTTTCTGGTTTGAAAGTCTTATTTTCCTTCTTCTTAAGGAGTTTTAAATTGCTATGAAGCATGAGGAAATAATTTTATTTTTACACATTTGTACACTTCTTTATTATTTGCTTATTATTTGCTTATTTTTTTTGAGTATCACTGTTCTTCCCATCAAAGACATTGTAATTCATTTATTCATTTACAGTTGTTTGCATTCTACTCCAGTCTCATAGGCAGTTTTGTAGTGTAAATATTTCTTTTAAAAATAGTAATGTAAGCACCAACAGCAAAACAAACAAACAAGTAGGCTTTTGAATTAATAAGCTTGAGAAACACATCCCACTTTAAGGGTGTTTGAAAACAGCATGTCACATCATTTTATCCCATTCAGCATTTGGGAATTATGACATAGTGGTATCCAGCGCAAGTAAATTAAAACTATTTACATTTCTTTTCATGCTTATATAGCTAAAATAAACTAAGGTGGGATATTCACAAGATAATTGCTTTTCCTTTAAGACAGGAGTGTTAAAATCAAGGATCCGGTCCATGAGGTGCTTAGATCTGCCCCGCAGGGCTGGCCTGGAAATGGCAAAAGACTGGCAAATGGTGCATCTACCAGTGAAAACAGAGCTCATGCAGAATGCCTGAAACTCTCACAAGCTTCATTTTCACTGGCAGAGGATTGCAGGAGGCTGTTGCAGCTGAAAATGAATCTTGGGATCCCGTTTTCTCTGGCAGAGTGCTTGGACCACTACATGTGTCCCAACATGAGTGACATCGAGCTGGCCACATACACCATGGCCATGCCTACACTGACCCCTCAAGGTCAAACACAATCCTGATGCGACCCTCAATGAAATCAAATTTGACACCCCTGCTTTAAGATGAACATTTAATAACACATCATCAATGTGTTAGACCTATACACTTTTAGTTTTGAAGTTGATATTATCTGCCTTAATGTTTGAACTGATTGAGCACTGTGCACTTTATATGTAAGAAACAGAATATGTCATCTTAATTGACTGCTCTGCTTTATATGCACTTCTCACCAAGAGAAGACCATTCTAAAGAAGCAACAGAACAGAAGCAGCACAGCTGTTGAAGCTCTGGAAGTAGTCATTGTGGCTCTGCTTCTAATCAAAATATCATTCCAGTCACTCTAGCAAAGCTTTTCATAGCCTTTGGCAAGTTTGGTTAGTTATCTCCTTTGTCCTCCAAGTTTCCCCCCCCCCCCGCCCCGATGAGTGAGCATACAATGTCAACATCAAATGATTGATGCAGTTTATGATGATAATAATGAGGATTATAGGAAGTATAAAATAGACCCATTGTATATATGTGCTAAAGACCAAATTCTTTATCAGAGATTTGATTTCAAAAGGAAAGGATAGAAAAGTTTTAACAATGGATTCCTAAACTGTAAAAAAGAAATATCAATTTCTCCACTAATGGTATCAGAAATTAACTATTACCATTAATAATTATGAAAGTTTTGCATATGTTCATATAAGTGTTAGTAGCAGTTCACTTTTGAAGACTGATCAAGTTACAGTATGTTAGTCAGATGAAAGTTCCTTCGTATTTCTCTTTGACTTTGATTCAAAGCCCATTTTGGTTTTGGTAAATGTCATTATGAATATTAATCAAAGCATGTTTTCTTCTGTTGGCTCTGGTTTCCTCGTGATTTATTTTAAATTCAGAGAGCCAGGATGACAGCTTGGTTTCTTACTTGGTTCCTTTTTTAAAACATAATTTTATCCTCATTTTTCTTCTTGACTTTTGGTGTTCTTCAAAAAGCCTTTGGAAGTGATGGTTACCATGAGTGATGGTAACTGGTGCTATCAATCACCATCATTGATACACTCAGCAAAACCCTTGTAAGAAGAAGCTTTATTTATCACAAAGAAAATACTTGTCAACCAGTTTTAGAAGTTGCTTAGGTTATGCCTTTTACATTACTTTAGTCATTATAATAATTCAGCACCATTTTCTAGATACAAGTGAAATTTATTTTTATTTTTCGAAATGCCCTGACAATGGAATTGACAAATCAGATGCAAGGGAATTTTTTTTTTTTTTGAAGGAAGTTGAAAACATTTCATTCTAGAGAAATGCCTGAACCTCAAGAATTGTACATTCTCTAAAGCAAGCCCTCTTTGAAAATGTTAATTGGGTTCTAATCATTTCAGATCATTCTTATTTTATATTTTAAAAAACTGTTTCATTTTCCTTTGAGATAGGCATGAAAAAGTATCAGCTGTTTTCCAACCTTGTTTTAGACTTAGATTTATCCTTTTTGACTAGCTCTTTTCTTAGAGACCAAATACTAAGTTCTACTGAGTATCTGCAGTAATGGCTACTCAGAAGCCTCAATCAGACATCATACTTAGCTTAGTTGTTGGATTAAATCAGAATGTTTTGAAGTATAACTAACCAAATAGAATGGACAACGATATAGCCAGCAACATCTACAATAAGCTATGATAACACCAAAATGACAGGTGCTACAAAACCAGGATCCACCATTTGAAATAATGTGGGTAGTCTGTAATCACATTTTTTTCATACTCTAGGATTTTCTTTGAACATATGGTAGTGGTGTTTTCTACCATTTTGAATCAAGAAACAAATGCAGTGTAATTCCTAAAATATTAGAATTAGAATAAGAGAGTTGGAAGGGACCTTGGAAGTATTTTAGTCCAACCTCCTGCTTAGGCAGAAAACCCTATACCATTTTAGACAAATGGTTGTCCAGACCTATCCAAGAATATGAAAAAGTCAAGATGGTGATGGTAGCAAATGTGCAGTTGAAGCTCCTTCCCTTTTTTAGATGTGGGACAGGTAAAACTAAGTAGCATTTAGTTGCAACTCTATGTTTGCATGTGTTACTTCACTTGTACAAATATAACCCCTTTCCCTTTTTTTTTTTACATTCTCTTTCATGATTTCCTCTATGACAACTTATTTACTTTTTAGCCTATTGTTTTATTGGCATGGCTTATGATTGACTCAACCTGTTTAAGCATATAATATATAATAAATCAGATCTGACTTTGCATAGCATATTATTTCATAAATCAAGATTTACAAATTTCAGTGATTAAGATCACACATCTTACTGAAATAGAGATGTGGCTATTGTAATCGTGGCTGCTTTGCCTAGCTTCCCCAACATTATCTCCATTGTTCACTGCACTGTTATATGTTTTGGTACCATTTATAATTTGGGGATGTTGTTTTGTTCTTCTTTGATTTGTGCTAATTTTTTTTGTATTTTGTACTTCATCCTGGCTAAAGCATCTATTCATTAGTGCTTAAAGTATCTGTGCTTATACCTAATTACTGGGATATTTAAAGCAGATAGCATTAATTTTAGTGAACTACACCAATTTTATATGTATTTAGTTATCATGTTTTAAGCCTGCCTATTGTCATTACATCTTCTCACAAAACATGAGTCTGAGCAGCATACAATAAAAACCTCTCATAAAATGAACAATTTTAAACCTCCACAATGAAATTCCACATTAATATTATTATTAAAACTCTATGAAAGAGTATTAAATGTGACAAACAATGTTGTTATTTCATTAAATCACAATTCCTTGAAACCCCAGAGGTATATTTTTTCTGCTGCTGTTCTGACCAAGGGCTTCTAAGACCGTAATTATATGCACACTTATTTTAAAAACAAGTATTGTTTTATTGCAATGCTGGGAATTATTTTCATTCCCATCTGGTAATGAATCTCAAACAGTCCCTCAAGATAAGCACCTACCTTTCTTTCCTGTGAAGTGCTGCCAATAATAGAAGTGTCAAATGAACTACAACAAAAACCAAATGAAGTACAAAGAGCTTCAAGAATGAGCAAACGACTTTGATTCCTTATTGTTACCTTTATTGTCAGCGCACAGTATATGTACAATGAAATTGGCTGAGTCTCCCTTCGTGCACCCCCCAACACAACTCACAGTGAGGACAGAAGTCCCTAACCCAGTCCCAATCTTATTACACTATGTGACCTTGTTGCACAACTCACCTGCCCCGCAAATCTATCATACTATGTTGACATGAAGTTATTTTCCGTTCAGGAGTCTGACAGCCCATGGGTAGAAACTATTCTTCAGCCTGTTGGTGCAGCTGGCTATGCTTCTATATCTCCTACCTGATGGTAGGAGAGTGAAGAAGTGCTGACAGGGATGTAAGTCATCCCTGAGAATTTTCCTCACTCTTCTAAGGCAGTAAGCCCTAGCGATGTCATCTAGTGGTATCACATGGTGTTTTGTGCTGTGCTCACCACCCTCTGTAATGTCTTTCTATCTGTGGCTGTCAAGCTAGCATACCACACCGTAATGTAATATGCGAGGATGCTTTCTATTGTGGACTGGTAAAAGGAGGTCATTAGTTGTTGTTCCACTTTGTTCTTTTGCAAGATCCTAAGAAAATGGAGTCTCTGTTGGGCCTTTCTGGCCACCTGGGTTGTGTTGATTTTCCAGGTAAGATCTTCACTGAGATAGACTCGCAGAAAACCCGACTCTGTAGTTTCTTCCCCAAACCCCAAAAACTTTAACCTTAGACTGTCTACTATTGACCTCACCCCTTTCCTAAGAGGTCTGTAGGGGGCGTGCATAAGCGCACCAACGTGCCTACCGTCCCTGTCCTATTGTTTCTCTTATTCTTTTATTTTTCTTATATGTACCCATTTCATGTATTCACAACTATGTATACACTTATACTTATTATCTTGTAAACAATTGGCAAATCAAATAAATAAAAAATAAATAAATAAATAAATTTAAAGGAGGAAACTCTCTCTACACAACCCCACTCGATGTAAAGTGGGGCAGGTTCCTCTCTCTTCTTCTGGAAGTCTAACACCATCTCCTTTGTCTTACTGATGTTTAGGTGCAGGTTGTTTTCTAGGCACTATGAGGATAATTTTTGAACCACCCCCTGTATGCTGTTTCGTCTCCACCTGCAATGAGACCCAATATAGTAGTATCATCTGTGAACTTAATGATCACAGTGGATGGGTCAGACAATACACAATCTTGTATGTACAGTGAGTACAGGTAGGGACTGAGCACACAGCCATGTGGGAAGCCAGTGCTAAGCTTCAAGGAAGTGGATGTGACAAATCCAGCCTCACCGTTTGTGGTCAGTCCCTCAGAAAGTCTTTGATTCCATGCAGATGGAAGAGGGAAAATCCAAGTCAGTCAGCTTTTTGATAAGGATGCTTGGCAGGATAGTATTGAAAGCAGAGCTGTAGTCAATGAAAAGCATCCTGACATAGTTTCGGGGATTCTCCAGATGGCTCGCTACAGAATGTAAGGCAGTAGCTGGTGTCATCTGTTGACCTGTTCCCCCTGTAGGCAAACTGATATTTGTCAAAGTCTGGTGGGAGGCATGTCCTAAGGTATTGGAGAACCAGTCTTTTGAAGCATTTCATCACTACTGACGTTAACGCGATAGGTCTGTAGTCATTTAGACAGTTAATTGCTGTTTTCTTGGGGACTGGGACAATTCCTGCAAAGGTTTCATCATCTTTGCCTGTCCTTTATACTTTATGGGAGGGGCAATCACCTCCCAGCCTTACTCCCAAGTTGCCCCTTTTGTTTCAGCGGGTCTCACCTTCTAACAGCTCTGCACAACCACGCATGGGGACAGGCTCCCCTGGGTTCTCTGCCTCACTGCTGCCAGACTCCAAGGGCTCCAAAGGCAGCACCCCACTCCCAGATGGTCCTGGCCCCATCTCAGCATCACTCGCAGGACCTTCGTCCAAGTCCTCTCCAGACTCACTGACTGGTCCCCATTCGTCGCCACTGTTGAATTCCGCTGCCATCTGCACAGGCTGCTGGCAAACCACAACAGTCAGGACATCAACCTTTGGGAATATCATTGACCCTGAGATGAGACTGCCTCATCCTGATTCTCCTTCCATAAGTCCCTGAAAACCAAGCATTTGTCAGAGTCAAGTTTTGAGGATACTAAGGGTCATGCCAGTGTCATCTCAGGGGTAATGATATTCCTAAAGGTAGATGTCCTGGCAGAAAAGGTACATTTCCTGGGTGCCACCAAGTGTAGCTCCTTAGCAGAAGGGACCTGGAGCATATCTCATATGCCACTATGACATATTGTTTTACAGCCTCAAATTGTTCTTCTTTTAGAAGGAAGATGTTTCCATGCATAGTCTAAGGACAAATAAGATATGACAAAGAGACTAATGAGCAACAACTTCCATATTTCCAAGTGAAACATCCCTAGAGATTTATTACACAAAACAGTTATGAATGGTATCCATAATTGCAGAATAAAATATTTCTATCCTCTGCCTTTTATTTTAAACATATCAATATGAAAACTCTAGAGAGACATGGCTTGTGTGCATGAATTAAATATAAAGTGATACAGACCTGCACAGGGAATCCTTGATATCATTTGATGAAATGACAAATGATTAGATGAAACAGAGAAATGTTCTGAATTTTAAAATAAAATCTGGAGAGACAACTCATTATGCCAAATCACACATCAACAGACCTTGATAATAAGACTGATAGTAAGAGTGGCTTCAGAAATAATCTGAGCATTCATAAATTGTAAGTGCCTTGAATTCCTAATTTTATTCATTTAATAAAATTGCTTACTATAAGCCTCTGGGCATCCCCCCCAAAATAGTACCATTTGCTAATTTGAGAAAAACAAAAACTATACAACTTTTTTCATTTTTAACCTTTTCCCCATAAAGTCAATGGGTTGGATTACATCAAAGGCCCCATTGAAATAACTGTTAAAAAAAGACATATCTAACACCCAGAAATATTAATGGATCTAGGTGCAAGTAATTGGATACATGTGCATGTCCTATGGAAGTAAATTTATTTATTTATTTATTAAATTATTATGTTGCCCAATTAAGTCTGTGAAGAAACTCTGGATGTCTTAAACATAAGAAAGCCTAAATATATTGAATACTAGCTTGATACCCATGCTTTGCTACTAAACTATGTGGTCGGGCTTAGTTTTGGAGGACGAAAATAAAGGGAAAAAATTCTGCCTCTGCCTACCAGAATCCATTGGTATTCATTTGGCTAGCGTCCTGTATTTGCTGTGCGAGCAAGAAGGAGACAGTAAGGAGCCTGGGCATGGCTTAGCTCAACTGTTCTGTACTAAAGCTGCTTGGTGCTGTGAAACTAAAACTGAAAGTGAAACTCCTGTCCTCTGCTTGTGTTTTGCATTTGGAACAGATTTCTTTTCATGTGGGGAGGAGGAGTAGAATTCCTTAGCATCAGAGTGTGTTAATAATAATATACAAAATACTAATGCTCTGATGGTCATTTTGAAGAGGAACATATGTGCCAAATTTCAAGTTTGTAAGTTTTACAGTTCTGGAGATTTTGTGATGATGCGTGAGTGGAATTTTCCCAATTCCCAGGTTTTTAGTTTGTTCTACATAGATTTTATTTCTTTTTCAGCATCAACTGTTAAGCCTTTTGGAGAAAGACACTATCTTTGCCACACAATAACTGACAATGAGTCTTTCCATTCTATAACATAAAGAAGAAAATTGAAGACTTCACTCCAAGTGTACTTGCATTGTGGAGAGGATTATTGTGTCATCAGCATAAAGAGGAACTAAGGTGGAATTATTGGCCATTTAGGATAGAATGGATTGATTTTCTACTTTTGGATTACATTTTGAGTTTAAAAATAATATAAAAGTTTAAAATGAAGAGATCTAATATACAACTTTGTTTCACTCCTTTTCGGATGGAAATTGGCATGGAAAGAAATTCAGGGTTTTATATATATATAGCATGAAAGTATTTTAACACAATTTCATGATCAAAAGTAGGAGTAATCAATCAATAAAAGAAGCTGCCAGCTTCATCCAAAGCTTGTCTCTGTGAATTAAACTGAATCCTGACTTTAAATCAATGAAGACAGCATATAGAACATCTCTTGGACAAGTAGAATATTTTTTCCACTAAATAGTATACTATTATGCAATGGTGAGATATGATTTGTCCTAGATTAAATGTAATTTGCTTCTCAGTCAAAATCTAATCTTCAGTCAAGTAGACTGTTTCCAATAAAGATAGCTTATGTAAAGTTTGCTAATTTTACTTAGAAAAGTGATATAAAATTTCTTCCACGGGTTGATAGCTTCTCATGCTTCATATTTGATATGATCTAATTTTGAATCTCTTTTCTGGAGATTCAAAACTGGAGAAAGCCTGTTCTGATCATAATCTAAATAATCCAACTCCAAAAGACAATAAGTGAATGGGTGCATGCTGAGTCATCTTGTATTGTTCAGTTACTTAAGGAATTACATAGTTGGCATTGATGCTTCTAAGAGATAAAGAAAAATCTGTTTGGTTGAACTTGAAATTTCATGTATGGGAAAAATTAAAATTGGCAAATGTATTATTAACACAAAGATAGAAGAAACAAAAGAGAAAATAAAGAAGAGGAAAGATGAAATAAATGTAATGTATTTTTTCTAATGTGACAAAAAATAGATAATCTCAGACAAATCTTATCATTTTTTGGGCCAAAGTGACTAAATTAGTGGAGTAAGAGTTTTAGTAAAGTTGGATGATGTCTCCTTATTGGAAAGATTGAACAATGTAAGATGGATGAGTCCATGATCAGATGAATTAATACCCTGTTTCTCCAACAATACGGCCTCCCCCAATAGGAAGTCCCAGCATGTTTTACAGGCATTAAATGAAATTAAGCCCCTCCCCCAAAATTAAGGCCTATATTAAAACATGCGAAATGGGGGGGAATGGTGGGGGGGGCTTGCCGTTAGGAAGAACTTTTGTTGCACACCCGGATATGGTGCTGCCTGTGTTGACCCCCGATATGAAGTGCCCCACCAATGCCGAGGTCAACATCCAAGCCGTCGCCACCCACCCGAAGATGCAAGGGGGGGGGAATTAAGTCACACCCGAAAAGATGGCCTAGCCATTTTTTCGGGGCTCAAAAAAAAAAAAATAAGACCCAGCCTTATTATATGAGAAACACGGTAGATAATTGAATTGAAGATAGGTTCTAGGTACAAAAAAACTCTTGATGAATTTGAAATGAGGCCCTAGCCTATTAATTCCATTCAATGGTAAAAAAAATTCTAAAAATAGGTAGAAAAAAATATGCATAGATACAATATAACCAATACCTATCTCAACAGTAGTACTTGTGAAAAAGGTCTGGACATCCTGGTGACCACCAATTAAGAATGATCTAGAAGTGTGCTTGTAGGGATGCAGTGGGTCAGTGCATAAGATGCTGAGCTTGTTGATCAGAAAGGTTGGCAGTTTGGTAGTTCAAATCCCTAACACCACATAACGGAATGAGCTCCCGTTACTTGTCCCAGCTTCTGCCAACCTAGCAGTTCGAAAACATGTAAAAATGCAAGTAGAAAAATAGGGACTACTTTGGTGGGAAAGTAACAGCGTTCCATGCACCATCAGCATTTAGTCATGCCGGCCACATGATCATGGAGACATCTTCAGACAGCGCTGGCTCTTCGGCTTTGTAAAGGAGATGAGCATTGTCCCCTAGAGCCAGAAAAGACTAGCATGTATGTGTGAGGGGAACCTTTACCTTTACCTAGAAAGTGTCCTACAATCTTGGGCAACATCAACAGATGTACTGATTATGGAAAATTGTATTCCTTTTTTTACACTGCAAGGATCAGGCTACACCTGGTTCATTTTTCTTTGTTTTTATTTTATTAATTAATTAAATGTCTATGCTGCCCATTTTGCTTAAGTAATTATGGGTGGTTTACAATAACACAATAAAACCATATAAACACCCGAATAAAAATATATGAAAAACAGAGTTAAGAACAAGTTAAAATTTGTAAGTAAAAATAAAAATGGAAGTTAAAAATTCAGAAGGCTAAAAAGACAGCAAAGTAGCATTCAAGCCACCAGTCATGCCCAGGTCTGCACCATATTCTTAGAGCCCCATGCTAATTGGCAAAACTATGTCTTAATGCTCTTCCCAAAATCCATAAAAATTGGGCACTTGCCTCACTTCTTTGAGTACGATATCCAGAGAGTCAGGAACCAAGAGGGAACGATGGAAGACAGGGTGAATGCGCATGGAGCGCGGTAAGGTGAGTCGGTATGCCACAGGGTTGATGACCGCCTCAATCGGGAATGGACCGATGAAACGATGGTCCAGCTTCCTAATTGGGCGATCGACCCGAAGGTGCCTTGTGGATAACCACACCTTATCACCCACAGCTAACGGAGGCGTTGCTCGACGTGACCGGTCCTCAAACCGTTTATAATCTTCTTTCGCCCTTTCGAGTTGTTGCACTACTAAACGGTGAACCGCTTGTAATTCCTCCAGAAAATCTTGTGTCTCAGGAACCGGGGAATCCATCAAAGTTAACGGGAAGAAGCGCGGATGATAACCCACATTCGCGAAAAATGGCGTTACACGAGTGGAGGTGCGCTGAGAGTTATTAAAGGCAAATTCTGCCAATGGGAGGTATTTCGCCCAATCGTTTTGTCGATGATTGACAAAACATCTCAAATATTGAGTGAGAATGCCAATAACCTTCTCAGTCCCGCCATCAGTTTCCGGATGGTGCGCTGACACTAAGCACACCTGAACTTGTAACGCCTCCATTAACTGTTTCCAAAACTGCACAGTAAACTGGACCCCACGATCCGAAACCACTCTATCCGGCAGTCCATGTAGATGAAAGATATGCTGTAAAAATAACTGGGCCGTAGTGCGGGACGATGGTAATTTCTGACATGGAATGAAATGAGCCATTTTAGTCAGCATATCGACTACCACGAGCACCGTCGTGAAGCCCGACGAGGATGCTAAATGCGTGAGAAAGTCCATGGAGATTGCTCCCCATGGTCTGCCCGGAGTCGGCAATGGTTGGAGGAGTCCAGGGGGCGCACCCAACGCCGCTTTCGCTTGTCTACATTGTATGCAAGAAGCGAAGTAAGAAAACACATCGTGTCGAACCCGAGGCCACCAAAAAGTCCGGGTGACCAAATGCAAAGTTTTATAAAATCCAAAATGACCAGCAGCGGGGTTGTCATGACATTGCGTCATGATGAGAGCTCTCAGCGACCTGGTGGGTACATACAATAAACCCCGATGTCGTAGCAAGCCCTCTTCAAAGCACCATGGGGAATCAGGTCTAACGTCCCCCCGTCTCTGCTGCGTCCATGCGTCCAAACGTTGCACCTCCCGTATGCGAGCCCGCAAATCTACTGGATCTTGAAGTACGGCCAAGGATTCTGGTGGCAACACCGTTCGTAGAGGAAGAGGAATCTCGGGAACGATATATTCGGGTTTCCGAGACAATGCGTCTGCCCTCCGATTCTGTCCACTTGGAACATAAGTGACGGAAAAATAGAACCTTGTGAAAAACAACAACCACCGGATCTGGCGTTGGTTCAACTTCTTAGCGGTAGACAAATGTTCAAAGTTTCGGTGATCCGTCCGAACCTCCACCTTGTGCCGAGCACCCTCTAGATGATGTCGCCAGGTCTCAAATGCAGCCTTAATAGCCAACAACTCCTTTTCCCAGATGGTATAGTTGCGCTCAGAAGCTGTGAGCTTCCTAGAATAGTATGTGCAGGGGAAAAGAGGTGTGCCATCCTTCAGAGCTTGCAACAATACCGCCCCGATAGCTACATTAGAGGCATCTGTCTCGACCACAAATGGACGATTCGGATCAGGATGCCTCAATATCGGCTCGGCCACAAACACTTTCTTTAAAGTTTCAAAAGCCTGTTGTTGTGGGGGGCCCCACATAAATGGGACCTTCTTATGGAGGAGCTGAGTGATGGGATCCATTAACTTAGCAAAGTCCGGAATGAAGGTCCTATAGTAATTGGTGAACCCCAGAAGACGTTGCACGTCCTTGACTCGACGAGGGGCTTCCCAACTACACAAGGCCTCGACTTTTTTAGGGTCCATAGCAATGCCCTCGGGAGAGATGATATGCCCTAAAAACTCTATCGATGACTGAAAAAAGAAACACTTCTCCAGTTTCGCGTAGAGTTTATGCTCCTGAAGACACTGAAGCACTTGACGAACCTGCTGAAGGTGGTGATCCCTGGACCGAGAGTAAATTAAAATGTCGTCCAGATACACCACGACAAACCTATCCAGCATGTCCCGGAAAATGTCGTTCACCAAATGCTGCAATACCGCGGGAGCGTTGGTCAGACCAAATGGCATGATGGTGTACTTGAAATGACCATAACGAGTGCCAAATGCCGTCTTCCACTCGTCCCCCTTGCGCATCCAAACCAGGTTGTAGGCCCCACACAGATCGAGTTTAGTGAAGATAGTAGCCTCCCGCAACCGCTCCATCAATTCCGGAATGAGCGGCAAAGGATAGCTATTCCTCACTGTGATGGCGTTCAACCGTCAGTAGTCACAGCATAAACGGAGCTCTCCCGACTTCTTTTTAACAAAAAGAACAGGAGCCGAAAGAGGGGACAATGAGGGTCGAATAAATCCCCGAGCTAAGTTTTTATCTAAAAACTCTCGGAGAGCAACCAACTCGGGCTCCGACATGGAGTATAACTGACCCTTTGGCAATGGAGCATCCGGTATCAGGTCCACGGGACAATCATAAGCACGATGTGGTGGTAATTGATCTGCCTCCTGTTCGCTGAAAACATCGGAGAAGTCCGATAGCTCCGAAGATATTGAGACAGCAGGAGCGGCGATATCTTGGCCAGCGCAGATATGTCTCAGGTGGTCCACACATTGGAGACTTGGAAAAGAAATGGCGTTCTGCGCCCAAGCCACCAATGGATCGTGCAAACGCAGCCAGGACACTCTGAGAACCAAAGGGAGATGAAGGTTCGAGGTGACATAAAAACTTATCGCCTCCTCATGATCCCCAATAAGCATACGCACTGGCTGGGTGGCGAAACGAATGGGCCCAGACTTGAGTTCATGCCCATCTTCGGTTTCCACCTTAATGGGTGGATCCACAGCAAGCAAGGGAATTTCAAAATGTTTGACAAAAGCCCAGTCCATAAAGCTGGTTGTAGCCCCTGAATCCACCAGCACAATGGCGGGAATTCCCTCCTTCTGGGACTGCAAAAAGATACGAGTGTCCAAAAGTAAATGCCGAGGAGGGCCAGGATTTACTTCAGAAATTTGGGGTGGGGGTGTAGAACGTGCCCGACCTAGGGTTTCCCCGAGGTCGGGCCTACCCCGTTTCCCGATGGGCCAGGAGTCCCTCTCCGAGTCCCTCTCCGAGTGCAGTAATTTGCAAAATGTCCCGGACCCCCGCAATAAAGGCACAAGCCTTCCTGGAACCTTCTCGAACGTTCTCGCGCCGTTAAGTGAGGGCGGAGTGCGCCTAACTCCATCGGCTCCTCAGTCTTACCCGTGGTTTGAAAAACTTGCGGTGGCGTGGTTTGTGCACGAGAAAAAGAAGGTGGTTCCACAATGTGCTGTTTACTTCCGTGCTGTTGTAAAGGGGCTTCAATACGTAAGCACTGGATTACCAATGCATCCAGAGTTGAAGCCCGCTCTGCATGGACTAACTCATCCTTGATGGCATCAGACAAGCCTTCCTGGAACGTATCCATATGAGCCGGTTCATTCCAGTTAGAGTCCATACACAGCAAACGAAATTCTGCAATGTATTCCTGCAGGGGACGTTTCCCCTGATAAATGTCCCGTAACCGTCTAGCCACAGTTTGTATTTTAATTGGATTTTCAAACATAACTCTCATGTGTTGTAGAAAACCCTGAAAATTGTCCAACAACGGGCTATTTTGAATTAACAAGGGAGTAGCCCATTTGGCAGCCTGCCCAGATAATAGGCTAATCACTTCTTTGAGTACGATATTCAAAAGGATGGAGGCAATAGCAGAGAAGGTCCTACTCCTAGATCCTGCCAGTCAAAATTCCTAGACTGATGGGATATGCAGCATGCCCTTCCTGCTTGACTGGATGAGACAAGACAATGTTATTGAGATGAGACAGTTCCTCAAGTATAACCTTTATAGCCACAATAGCAGAGAGATCTAAGGCAAGCATGTAGAGAAGAACATCAAAGATGATTCAGAGATCTGAAACTAAATCCTATGAAAGACAATTCAAAGAACAGGGCATATTTAGCCTTCAGAAAAGATGACTAAGGAGTGACATGATAGCAATCTTTCAAGTGAATCTTTTAAGTGAAGGCTGCCTATTGCCCACTAGATAAACCAGACCATGAAATCAATTCCAAAGGATAGCTAAAACTAGTTTTATTAAGAGTGGCTATAGCAACAGAATGTTAAAAGTCTGATAATGCTGTATGTCCTTCCCCTCCTTCCTATAGCTCAGTGAATTGGGGCTGGGGTGGTCCAAGCTGTTCTGAAAGTTACTTGGACATTCTGGACTTAAAGAAATGTCCAGAATGCATAGAATAAAGTCATCTTCCTTACTCTCTGTGCTGTCACTATTAGGGCATAGATCTATTCTTCATGATACCCAAGGGTGGAACATGATCCAGTAGGTGGAAACTGCACAGTCAAACTTTAAAAAGGTGGAATTTCCTGATTGTGAGCACTATTAAGCAGGGGAACAGCCTGTTTCCTGGAGTCACAGATGCTCAATTGCTGGAAGTTTTCAAACAAAGATTCAACCTCTCATTTGCCTGGGATGATTTGAGGAATTATTAATTTATTTAATTTATAACCCACCCACCTCACCATCCAATTCTGGGAGTCTTACAATACAGTTGAAACATAAATATAAAAAGATTCCTGATTTGGACTGGGGTTGAATCAGAAGATCTCCCACCTCTATTATTCTATGCCTGCACAATGGTGAATAAAAATACTGTGCAGAACTCTTAGTGAACTTTTGCTTAGCTTATTACTAGCTGCCAGACATCCAGAATTTCTAAAGCCCTGGTGTTAGATTATTCTGTTTCCTTGACAAGCATTCTTTTACTAAAAGCTGAGAATGTCAGCCTCCTAACCATACTTATTCTTAGCTTGAATAAGATACAGAAGAATGGAAGCTTTATTACAGACATTCATCCAATGCTCAGTATGTCCAAATCCTGTCAGTATCTTGTGAAGTATTCTTTCATTAGAATGCTAGACACATCAAGCTCTTTCCAATCCAGCAACCATAAATTAAGGGTGGGGGGGCGACCAGAAACATCTTTTTATGCTGGTGGCTCAAGTCTTAAGTCCCCTCAAAAGTGAAATTCCTATCAATGTTACAAAGTTGGAAGCACTTTGTTCTATAGTTAGAATTTAATGGAGGCTCAGCAAATAGCTGCATCACAGACTTTAGAAAAGATGGGAAGTGCTGTTTTGGCAATAGGGTGCAATACTATTGTATAGGGGGATGGAATAAGTAATATGGCGACTTCATTGTCTGGTCTAATGAACTAATTATGCATTAGAAATAATGAACTTGTAGCGTATTATCAACATAACCTTCCGTTGAAGACCTTGGAGAGAACAATTGTAGCAATACCTGAAAATGTCAACTCTGTTTTAACATTTCTACCCCAACTCCACTCCCCTTAAATCCTAGTTTGGGTGTCCATTATACACATGCAATTTTCAACAATGGTCAATCAAGGAAGTGAAGAACAGAGTTTAAAATAGGCATGAAGAAGACAGCCTATTATTTTAGTGCTGTTTCTAAACAAGATAAGAAAAAGAACAAAGACATCATAGGTTTCAGCTGGGAAAAGACGATCTTCTAGACTCTAGAGTATTGGATACCTTATTACTATGAGCTACTGTCCTCCAAAACTAGCTTTGTATTATCTATTTCTTGTAGAGTTGCATGAAAGAATCTTTATCCCTTATGGGACAATTTTCACTACAATGACAAATCTCCTTCACTGCATAGAAGCAGGTTGGATTACTCAGTCATGACATTCTAACTATTATGCCTGTTTCATAATGCTTGTGTTCAATGTGTAGATATCAGAAATCTGTAAAATCTGTAATTTCTTGTAATCATCACATGTGGAAACAATGCCAAAAGACAATCAAAGGATTGTGATACTTATAGGAAATAAAGCTTACTTGTCTGTTTTTAACATCATATAGGCAGTTGTTAGAGGCAGAATCTTCCATTTGTTTTGAGTCTCAAAAGATCAGGGAAGTTTCAATTATTTTAAAGTAACTGAAATACCAAACCATAAGTTTAAGTGAGCAGTGTTATGAATGAAATTTGCTTAACTGCAGAAAACTAATAGTGTCATGGGAACAAAAAGGCATATTGATCCTGGATTGGCATAAAGCATATTTGAGAACCAAATCTGAGCTTCAATTCTTAATGTTGATTTACTAGACCACCATACATTCTACTACTTTGTCAGTTTGGATGAGATTCAGAGCTATGGTTTATCTGAAACCAAGTGTTATATAAGGGGAACTGTCTGCTAGTATTGACTTTGGCCCAAATTTTATTAAGACTACTGAAAATAACTTCATATTTTTAATATTTTTAAAAATCATATTTTTAAAAATATTAAAAAGATGAAGTTATTTTCAGTAGTCTTAATAATTTGTTCATAAAGAATAGTTGCATATCTGTGTTACTATCAGCACTAGAATCAAAAGCAATGGTTACTGATGGTGCTGGAATTAATCAATTTCAGTTGGTTGAGAGATGGGGTAACTATAAATACAGCGAAGAGATGACTGCAGCAAGAACTTTTCAAAAGCATTGAACTTAGGTTTCTCTTCTGAATCAAAAAATCATAGTTTCTAGGAGAAATCAAAGAAAAATTCATTTAAGGATCTTGAAGATTATATAGTAAAGGATATGTTTCTGTGAAGGTGTCTGATCCATAAATAGACAAGTGTAAGAGTTCTACTTTCATGCCTGACACCAGAAAGATAATATAAATTTCTGAATACGCTCAAATATGTTAGCCTATAAGCAGTAACTGAAAGAGAAAAAGAAGAAGGTGCAGAAAGGCGGTGAACCCAGAGAACAACGAGAATTGAGATCTACCAGAGCAATAAAACCTTCTTATGAAGCTTAACATGGATGAAAGAAAATTGATTACAATTAATATAAATGGACTTAATCTGGCCACTAAAAGAGGGAAAGTATTTTACAAATTAGAGAAATTAAAATTTGACATAATCTGCTTACAAGAAGTACATATTAAAAAACAACATGAATATATATTAAAAAAAAAAATTAGGGAAACTATTTACTTCGCTCGCACAATCCAAAAAGGGGGTGTGGTATTATATGTTAAAGAAACAATTTTGGCAAAACAAATTTACACAGATGATGATGGAAGGATTTTGATGGTGGAAATAATGGATGACAATGTTAAAACACTTTTAATTGCAATTTACGCTCCGAATGATAATCAAGAAGAATTTTACAGGAAATTACATATGAAAATAATTGAATTGGACTTTGTTAATATTTGTATGATGGGAGATTTTAATGGAATAATTAATGATCGGTTGGACTATAAAACACAGAAATCAACAAAGAAAGCTAGAAAGATACTACAAAAATCCTTTTTTCGAATAACAGAAGAATTTAATTTAAAAGATGCATGGAGAGAGAGAAATGCGGAAAGTAAGCAATATACTTTTTATTCAAACAGGAATGCATCCTGGTCTAGAATATGATATGATATGGATGTCAGCAGAATTATTGGCTAACATACGACAGATCGAAATAGAAACAAGTACTTGGGCAGATCATAATCCAGTGTCAGTTATTTGGAAAGGATAAAAGAGGAGATCTAGATGGACTTTAAATAATACGATATTAAAAGAAAAAGACTTTAAACAAAAAAATAGAGAAAGAACTTGTTTTCTTTTTCAAAGAAAATAGAAAAGAGGATACATCTTTACAGAATCTCTGGGACATGATGAAGGCCTACACAAGAGGTTTGATAATAGATTATACAAGGAAAAGAAATATAAAACAGAAAAAGACATTTAAGACATTAGAGGATGATTATAAAAGACTGGAAAAAGATTTGCAGAAGTCCCCACAAAAAAAGACATTAAAAATAAAATGGATATAATTAAACATAAAATAGGACTAATGGAAAAAGAGGAACTAGCACAAAAAATTAAAAATGCTAAACAGAATTACTTTGAAGATGCAAACAAACCAGGCAGATGGTTAGCTTATAAACTGAGAAAGGAAAGAGAAGCAAGAAAGATTAGTCAATTAATAATTAAAGGACAGGTTTGCTATGGAAATGAGGAGAAGATAAAAGTTATACAAGATTACTATGGAAAACTGTACTTCCAAGAGAATATTCAAGAAGAAAAAAATTAAGCAATAGCTACAGAAAGTGAATTTACCTCAGATACCTAAAAATATTGAAACAATGTTAGAAGGGAATATAACGATGATGGAATTAACAGAAGCCTTAAAAAAACAGAATGTCGGGAAAGTACCAGGTCCAGATGGTTTGCCAGTGGAATTTTATAAGACATTCTGGGAAATATTGAACCTTCATATTTTAGAAGTTATGAATGAAGTTATGTCAAAGAAAAGAATACCCAAAACATGGTCAGAAGCATATATTACACTTATACCGAAGGAGGACACAGACCTGCAGCAAGTTAAAAATTATAGACCTATATCCCTATTGAATTCAGACTATAAAATCTTTGCTTCAATCTTGACAGAAAGACTGAAAATATACCTAAACAACTTCATCCATATTGATCAAAAATGATTTCTGCCAAAGAGACAATGTGGGAATTATTTTGGATACTTTGGAGTATTATGAAGCACACCCTGAGAAGCAAATGGCCCTGATGTTTTTAGATGTACAAAAAGATTTTGACAATGTGAGTTGGTGATTTATTTTACTTCAGTTGATACAAATGGGCTTTGGTAAAAAATTTATTCAAGCCATTGAAATGATATATCATGAACAAATTGAAAAGGTAATGGTGAATGGAGAATTAACAGAATCTATAGATATAAGAAAAGGGACAAGGCAAGACTGTCCACTGTCACCTCTGCTGTTTGTGTTAACACTGGAAGTGTTGAATAGGAACATCAGAGAAGAAAAAGAAATAAAAGGAATGAAAATTAAAAAGGAGGAATATAAATTGCAAGCTTTTGCAGATGACCTGGTATTTATATCAGAAGATCCACTGGAAACAGCACCTATATTAATAGAAAAAATAGAAGAACATGGAAAAGTAGCAGGTTTGAAAATAAATAAAGATAAAACAAAGATTTTAACAAAGAATACATTAGCAAGATAAAAGAAAGAGTTGGAAGAAATTTTAAAAATACAGGTCACAAACAAGGTTATGTATTTAGGATATATATTACACCAAGATGTAAGCACACCGAAGGAGGACAACTATGTTAAACTCAAACAGCAGATTGCGACAGACTTGATAAAATGGGAAAAAAACTACAACTATCATTGATTGGGAGAATATCTACAATTAAGATGAATGTACTGCCTAGAGTTTTATGTCTATTCCAAATAATTCCTATCTGATTAGGGAAATATTTTTTTGAAGATTTAAGTAGAATTGTGTTGAAATATATTTGGCAGGGTAAAAAAGCAAGAATAAAATTAAAACTGTTACAAGATGCAAGAATAAGAGGAGGGTTTGCCTTGCCCAATTGGGAGTTATATTATCAGGCGACAAGTTTGATGTGGGTAAAGGAATGGATAACACTAAGGAACAGTAGACTATTGACTTTAGAAGGGCATGACTTGCTGTTGGGATGGCATGCTTTCCTCTGGTATAAGGGAACTAAAACACAGGGGTATTTTAGAAGACATTATATTTGAGAGGCTTGAATTGGGAGAAGATAAAAAGACAATACTACTTAAAAATTCCACTATGGATATCAACTATTGAAGCTTTTTCTTATCTAATAATATAAAAAAAGAAACAAACAGTTAGATATGGTGAGATATTGAATGAAAAGGGTGAATTTTAAATCCATGCAAGCATTGGAAGAGCAAAGTGTAAAAATGAACTGGTTTTCATATTTGCAAATACAATCTAGGTTTGATAAAGATTCTAAAGCAGAAGGTATTTATGACAAGTTGACTGATTTAGATAAAATTTTGATGGGTACTGATGAAAAGGTAATTAAAAAACTTTATGGACTTTTATTAGAATTTAAACTGAAGAAGGAACAAGTTAAAGAAACGATGATTGCTTGGGGAAAATTTTTTGGATATGGGATTGATTTAGAAAAATGGCAAAAATTGTGGTCTCAAAATTATAAAATGACAATGTCAACTGCATATGAAGAAAATTTGTATAAGATGTTTTACAGGTGGCATCTACCTCCGGTGAGACTTGCGAGAATGTTTAAGAATAAATCGGATAAATGTTGGAAATGTCATCATATTACCAAATGTGGTGGACATGTTTGGATGTAAATAAATATTGGACTAAAATCCACACATCGTTGGAAAAAATGATAAAACAACATATAGATTTTAAACCAGAGATCTTTTTATTGGGAATCATACAGGAAACATACAACAAAGAGATGAAATATTTGATTGTAAATGTTTTAACAGCGGCTAGAATTGTATTTGCGAAGAATTGGAAAAATAATAAAATACCTATGTAGGAGGAAGTTATTAAACAAATTATGGACTGTGCTGAAATGAGTAAATTGACATTTGAAATTCGAGAACAAGAAGATAAGCAATTTTATATGATATGGGATTTGTTTTATCAATGGTTGGATTAAAAAAACATGGTAAGGTAATAGAATAGATAATTTTGTTATAGAATCTTAATAGATTGATATAAAACATAATGTAGGCATATATAGCCATTGGATGAAAGCATAATACAATTTTTTGGGATATCTCATATAAAATGATGGAATAAATAGTTTAGTCATGGATGATTAACAATTGATAAATATATAAGCATATGTTAGTTTGACAATGTGAGATTGATATAAACTGCAAGCAATGACTAAAAAAGGATTGCACAAAAGATTTGAAAATAACTGACACACTGTATGTATATAAAATGGAAGATGGTTTTATGTTTTTATGTATTGTTTGTATATGTTTGCCTTAAAAATGAAAACTTTTTTATAAAAAATAATATTAGGCCATTACATATTTACATATGTAAACATAAGAAATCACCTTTTATTTTAAATGATAGATAGAGATAAAATTTTATTTTGCACATTGACAAAAAAAAAAAAAACCCAACAACACACAATCAATAAAATTAACAACAAAAAACTCATCCCTAACAAGAACTATTAGTAACCATTTGTGGGTAAAGCTTATGCATAATAAATTTAGAAACAAATAGAAAAATTAATGTATCCATATTATTTAACAGATAGTGCTGATAAAAGATGTGCCCAGAAATTTAAAAGGGATGTGATCAAATTGTGGTGAGTGTCCCTATAGAATTGGCAATAAAGAACATGGATTGTGATTTCTATGGCCCACACATATCACAGGGACTTCATACAGGGATTTTCCATATTTCCCCTCCAGGACAGCTGTGGGGAGACCATTAAACATGGCTTCACATTGCAATGAACAAGGACATATATTTGATTTTGCAGCCACTATAATTGTTGGCTGAGCAGAAACAAAAATAGCTAGGAAAATGATTGAAGCCTGGGAAATGGGTTTCTTGTCAGTCAATAGGAGTGCTGATTTATCACCAGCTTATCAGATACTTAGGAGCCTAGTACTTGGCAACACAAGAAAACAACAGCCAATGAGTTAATAGAATAGAATAGAATAGAATAGAATAGAATAGAATAGAATAGAATACCTTTATTGTCATTGCATTCTACAAATACAATGAAATTTGAAAGCTACTCCAACACAGTGCCCCAAACACTTAATCACACTACAGAGTATATAATAATAATAATAATAATAATAATAATAATAATAATAATAATAATAATAATAATAATAATAATAATAATAATAATAACCTAGTCTAAAACCTATCTAAAATATATAGTAAGTTAGATAGTTTAAAAATGCCACTATATACACAGGGCTAAATCACATATGCATTTTTTGATTCAAGACAATTACTGCCTTGGAAAAGAAACTGTTTCTCAATCTATTCATTCTTATTTTAAGACACCTATAACACCTCCCTGATGGTAACAGTTCGAAATATGAATGACCAGGATATGAACGGTCTGTGGAGATTTTTAGTGCTCTAGAGAGGAGTCTGGTCTTCACAATCTCTTCCAGAGAAGAAAGAGAGCAACCGATGATTTTTTGTGCTGGTTTATAACTCTCTGGAGCATCTTCTTATCCACTGCAGAGCATCCAGTATACCACACCATTACACAGTATGCCAAAATGCTCTCGGTAGAACGGTAAAAAGTAACCAGCAACTTCTCACCCAGACCACTCTCTTTCAGCAACCTCAGAAAGTGCAGGCACTGTTGGGCCTTCTTTGCAGTGGCCATAGTGTGAACCGACCAAGTAAGGTTGTTGGAAATATGAGTTCCTAGAAATTTAAAACTATGAACTCTTTCCAGTCTCCATTGATATATAGTAGGAGACACTCTGCTTTGCATCTTCTGAGGTCTATAATTAATTCTTTGGTCTTTTTGATGTTCAGGGTGAGGTTATGACTCTTATACCACAAGACCAGTCTGAGAAGCTCTGATGTATAGGCCGTCTCATCTCTTCCTGATATGAGTCCCACCAACATGGTGTCATCTGTAAATTTTATTATAGAGTTAGTGGGACAACAGGGAGTGCAGTCATAGATGTAGAGTGAATACAAAAGGTGAATAGCTGACAATCAGTACCCCAATCAACAAAACAAAGCTACACACAACCAGGAACCACACACATTCTATGCATAGAATAGCCCAAATCACACATTCTGGTAGTCAGAAGTTCCCTGGGGTTCTAGCAATAGTTCAAAAGCTTGAAAGACTAAACCTCTGGTCTCAATAACTATCCCGGATTGGATCCTGCAATATTATCCTGGGACATGTAAATTTGCCTTCATGCGTGATTAAACATAAAGCTTTTCTAAATTTGAGGGCTGTGATATGATATGAATATAAGGTTGGCTTAACCATGAACATTTCATTATTTCCAATTATATTGTGAGAAAAATCAGCAATTTCTGTTCGACCTTCCATATCTAAGATTTGGAGTTGTCTGCTAATATTAGATGATCAATTCGCTAGGTTGTGATGTAATTTCAACCAATAAATAGAGATAATTTTATTTATAAATAGAAAGTTTATATAGCTTGTTATGGAATGGTTAACATAATTTCCTAGGTAACACTTCTTTTCAAAATTGCAGTTAAGAAAGAATGAGATTTAAAATTAATGTTCATAGTTTTCTATTTGTATTTGAGAAACCTTCTATTAATGTTGCAGTTGATAAAAGAATCTGATACAAGATTGTGTTGTGCCTTGAAGCTATGTCAGTTATAGTAGTAGAAAACCACGATGAGCAATATATTTATTATTATTTATTTATTTAACATAAAAGTTCCATTTTTAATTAAACAGTGTATTGTCTGGGTACAAATCATTTTAGGAAATAATCATCAAAGTATTTACAACAATGTTCATTACATTGATATTCATTCTATCATAATGATCATCATAATAATACTGTTACTTGCTTATCCATTTTAACAAACCTCCCTTTTTTCATTGATCCTTTTCTTATATTTCCATGTTTCTAATTTCTGTTTTTGTCAGTTAGCCATAAATATATTTATTTACATTATTGAGTCTGTCATCTGCACCTCTATAACTGTCTAGTTTGGTTCTGCAACCCAACAAGTCAGACACAGACTTCAGAGAGTAATTAGGACTGCAGAAAAAACAATTACTACCAACCTGCCTTCCATTGAGGACCACCTGTATACTGCATAAGTCAAAAAAGGGGCTGTGAAAATATTTACAGACCCTCACATCCTGGACATAAACTGTTTCAACTCCTACCTTCAAAATGATGCTATAGAGCACTGCACACGAGAACAACTAGACACAAGGATGTTTTTCCCCAAACACCATCACTCTGCTAAACAAATAATTCCCTCAATACTGTCCAACTATTTACAAAGTCTGCACTACTATTACTATTAATCTTCTCATCACTACTACTCTGCACTAGTATTACTATTAATCTTCTCATCACTCATTATCACCCATCCCCTCCCACTTGTGACTCTATGACTGTAACTTTGTTGCTTGTATCCTTACAATTTATATTGACTGTTTCCTAGTATGATTTGATTGCTTGTTGTACTCTATGACTATTATTAAGTGTTGTATCTTATGATTCTTGACTCATGATGAATGTATCTTTTCTTTTATGTACACCGAGAGCATATGCACCAAGATAAATTCCTTGTGTGTCCAATTACACTTGGCCAATAAAGAATTCTATTCTATTCTATTCTACATTATGCTAATTTCTCATACAAAGGAAATTTCTGATAAACTTGATCGATTTGACAATAACTATTTAATTATTGGCAATAATGCCAAAAAGGTAATAAATAGTTTTTATGAAATCAGTTATTAATAATTATATATACATATAACTATGTTATATATACATCATTATATGTTACATATACATATAACTATGTATATATGGAGAGAGAGAGAGAGAGAGAGAGAGAGAGAGATGAAACTTTTCAAGAACCTCTTATATCATTGCATTGTAAAGCATTTTCAGATTAACCCCATTAATTAAAAGAATAAGATACTTACCTGTTGACGGAAAGCATTATTTCATGGACAATAAGACCTGTAAATAAGAATATAAGTTTTAGTATTATGCCTGTTTGAACAGCTTCTGACCTATGCAATTTCTATAAATATTACCCTGAGATGTGATTTGAGATTATTTATAACAGCAGATTATACACTAATATACCATACTATACTAATATACTACCATGTCTAT
Source organism: Notechis scutatus (assembly GCF_049901735.1). Lineage (NCBI taxonomy): Eukaryota > Metazoa > Chordata > Lepidosauria > Squamata > Elapidae > Notechis > Notechis scutatus. Next base: position 149,334,953 of record NC_142012.1, on the reverse strand, counting down.
GATACCCTTCCTTCCTTTCTTCTTTCCTCCCTCTCTGCCTCCCTCCTCTTTCTCTCTCTTACTTGGAGAAAGCTTTTAATTTCATTTGAATGATAATCACAGTTATCTGTTATTATAATTGTTCTAATATTTTTACTGTGCATTGGACATTTGTATGCTGTCCAAAAAGAACATTAAATAAATACACATGTTCAATTCAAGCTATGTAATTTCTATACCAATACATCACAAATAAAATTAGTCTATAAAGCATGCAGTACCATATACTTAAACACTATGTGTAAAAAAAACCCTGATTTTAGGTTTCATGACACAGATAGGAAAGAATCTGAACCAAATGGCATGTTTAGAAATGTAATTTAATCTAAAATATGTATGCATGCATGCATGCGTGTGTGTGTGTGTGTGTGTGTGTGTGTGTGTATGTGTATGTGTATGTATATGTATATGTATGTGGTTGTGGTCTTAATTGGGATAGCCAAGACACAAACTGAAGTAGACTATTACTCTTTTTTCCAGCTTTTACAGCCCCAAGATACTATCATTAAAATCTGGTAGGCAATTAGCAAGCATCAATGATGTGATATCTCACTTAAAAAACAAAGAAGGGAAATAAGGCTGTTAAATTTTAACTAATTTATTTTACTCTAGTTAATGGATTATAACAATAGTTAATACATGTGGTCCAATCCATGAAACGGGAAGACCATGATATGTCATTGTCTTATGAGATCTCTTGCTGTATGAACCAATACTGCAACAAAACAGTTATAGATAGATAGATGATAGATAGATATAGATATAGATATAGATATAGATATAGATATAGATATAGATATAGATATAGATATAGATATAGATATAGATATAGACAGATATTAAACTCTATTATTAAACCCCATTCCTACCTGTAAATTTCAAATTAGAATGTCATGCTTTATTTCAAATCTAGGAGATGCTTGAATGACTTCTGATATTACTGTTACTGTTCTGATCTTGAACTGAAGTTCTAGTCAACTCTGTTTAACTACAGTCAAGATCAAGGGAACTACTAATACCACTCTATAAAGCCTTAGTAAGACCACACCTAGAGTACTGCATCCAGTTTTGGTCACCACATTATAAAAAAGATGTTGAGACTCTAGAAATAGTACAGAGAAGAGCAACCAGGATGATTAGGGGACTGGAGGCTAAAACATACAACGAATGGTTGCAGGAACTGGGCTTGGCTAGTCTAGTAAAGAGAAGGACCAGGGGAGACATGATAGCAGTCTTCCAATATTTGAGGGGCTGCCACAGGGAAGAGGAGGTCAAGCTATTTTCTAAAGCACCTGTAGGCCAGACAAGGAATAATGGATGGAAACTGAACAAGGAGAGATTTAACCTGGAAACAAGGAGAAACTTTCTGACAGTGAGAACACTTAACCAATGGAACAGCTTGCCCTCGGAAGTTGTGGGAGCACCATCAGTTGAGACTTTCAAGAAGAGATTGGACTGCCATTTGTCAGAAATGGTGTAGGGTCTCCCGCTTGGTTGGGGGATTGGACTAGATGGCCTACAAGGTCCCTTCCAACTCTGATTATCTGTATCTGTAAAAACTCTCTATTCTCAAGAGCCACATGCACACATGCAATTAAATGTGTTCCACAAGTTAATCAATGCAGAATTAGCACAAAATGGGAACTGGAGGAATTTAGGAATTGTCATGCCAGATCAGATTAAGGGATATTTTAGATAAATAGCTTGAGTTTATTAATTTCCAGTGGGACTCCAGTTATATATTTGGAGCAAAGGAAGTAATTGTACCATTTATTAAATAGTTTGTAGTATATTTCATCTTCTGCTACTTCTCAATATATACTTGCTTTCAGAATTAGTATATGTATGCATGCTTACTAAGAAAAAGGAAATAAGAAAGTAATCTTTCTTAATATACATAATATTGAAATCACTAATTCACATATTACCATTTTTCAATCTCTAACTTTAGATAAGTGATTAAAACTGTCCAAAATTCTAAACTAACATAACTGAAAGCCAACATAGGCAACAGTTTGGGAGTTAAAGACATCTGGATGATATCAAGTTGGAGAACAGCTGCTTATATAATTATTTTATTTCAAAATTATCCAAAACAGTTCTAAATAATAAACCAAATTCATACTTCTGTGTATTAGTATTGTCAAAGTATAAAAATTTATAACAGATAATCAGAGTTGGAAGGGACCTTGTACGTCATCTAGTCTAACCACCTGCCCAATTGGGAGACCCTACACCATTTCTGACAAATGGCATCCGATCCCTTCTTGAAAATCTCAAGTGATGACACTCCCACAACTTCTGAAAGCAACCTGTTCTATTGGTTGATTGTTCTCACTGTCAGAAAGTTTCTCCTTGTTTCCAGGTTAAATCTCTCCTTGTTCAGTTTCCATCCATTATTCCTTGTCTGGCCTACAGGCACTTTAGAAAATAGCTTGACCCCTTCCTCTCTGTGGTAGCCCCTCAAATATTGGAAGACTGCTATCATGTCTTCCCTGGTCTTTCTCTTCACTAGACTAGCCATGCCCAGTTCCTGCAAACATTTGTTGTATGTTTTAGCCTCCAGTCCCCTTATCATCCTGGTTGCTCTTCTCTGTACTTTTTCTGGAGTCTCAAAATCTTTTTATAATGTGGTGACCAAAACTGGATGCAGTACATAATGGTGTTATATTTAGAAGTGCAGAATCAAATTATCAAAATAATATAATTAAAGTTAAAAATTGGATTTACTTATTAAATTTAATTTTACAGGTCCCTTCAAAATTATAAAAATTATTAAAATGTGCCATTTTTGCAGGACATAATGGAGGCCTCATCAACAATATAGTTGCACAAATGATAGGAAAGGTTTTCGTAGGGGAAGCTCTTCTGAACATGGAACATTGGTGAGAATAAGCTGTGGAGCAGACAAAATTTATGTGAGGCATATTTTGAGTTTTCTCCATTCCATCCCCAGTTTGAAATTCAGCAAAAATGTTAAAAGAAACCACATGTAAAATTGGATAGTTACTCTACTTTTATATCTGAATACTTGCTGTGAAGACCTGTTATAGGTATCCTACCTATAGCTGTAACAAAAACAATGGGTGTCTTTTGTAAAATAAACAACATTACTGGGTATTTACCAGTGTCGCACCATGTATTTACAGCATGTTTATTCTTTTCAAATATGACAATCCAGTCCTTGTATAAATCGAACAATTTACCCCATGAAACAGCTTCTTTTCTTCAGCTGAATATGGATTTCAAATCCCTTTTTATCAAGGTGTTCCAGTAAGTAAATGTAGCATTATTAACAATTCTGTCACTCTAGATGAGGGGGAGAAAAACCTTTGAAGTTCTCTAAATATTAGTTCTCCAAATATTCTTCAAATAGCTATCTTGATCTTTTCCTTTTAGCTAGGTAAACAATCTTAAACCCTTCCTGTCCTCAGAAAGAGGTAGCTTTTCTTTGCCAGCTTTCCTGGCTCGATACGATGGAGAAGAATACCAAATTATTAAGTTCAGTTCTGCATACTCTGCATATTTTATTACATTGCCCCCTCTGAATGTCATTAGATAGCATTCATAAAGTTCTGCAAACCACTTTCAAGGAAGCTTTTGTTGTTGTTTTAAGCCTTTATTTTGTGCTTTGATTATGCACCTGCTTTCTAAAAAGTTTCCTCCTGAAAAATGGATGGCAAGTTTTAAAATGGAATGTCTCATTTTCTTCATTTGTCTTATTTATGCACAACAGAATTAGAAACATCTCTTCTATGTCTCAGTCACCATTCATACACATTCTACTAATTCTTTCTTAACCAGTTTGACCCTGCAGGATGCATTTCAGGCATACACTTTATTGTTGTTGCTATTATTTATTTATTTATTTATTAAATTTATATAACTTTCATCTTACTGTCTCACAACTGTGGGTGGCTTACCACTATTGTAAAAGCAAAATACAAATATAACGGGGCTGTGGTGTCTCATGTGGTAAGACGCTGGACCTGAGTACTACTGAGGTTGGCAGCTCAATTCCCATGAGTGAATAAACCACGTAAGGACAAGAAAGGAGCCTCCCCCGATTGCCTATTGGCATTCAGGCATCCTTCGGGTAAAGATAACACTTCCCAAAAATTTTCCTTTCACAGAGGCAGCCAGCCACTTCAGTGATCCCTGGCTGACACATGCCATACGCTTAAAAAACAACAACATTAAAATTTACTGAAATTAAATAATTTAGAAATCAGAATACAATATTGTGGGCATGGACTCTTCTTCCTAGTCCACTAACCACTCCCAGTGTAGAATGCCCCCATTGGGGCTCCAGGCCAATTGGCAAAGCTAGAGTTACCTTGAGGTAAGGTGGGAAACCTATAAATTTTTATAAGTAAACCCATAGGTTTTGAAACGCTTTTGGAAGGCCAAGAGGGTAGGGGCTGATCTCAAATTGAATGCCACAATGTTGCAAAGGGCAGGAACTATGAATTCTTTGATTGACAGGGTCCACAGCATCCCCTTCTGCCAGAACAAATGGGTATGGTTATGCTAGTGGAGTGAAATGGTTCCTCAGGTATGCAAAGTATTTCCACTATGCAAAGTGTTCATTATTAGGGAAATGGGAGCAGCCATTTATACCACCAATAGATGTTAACTAGATTACATTGCCAATCTGTCTTTTATCTGTGCACCTTCTGTAAAGACCCTGCAAGAAAAATTAAAATTATACTGCATATGAATAGGTCAAGGCAAGAAATGGAATTAACATAAAACAATGGTGAACTGCACTCTTAAAATGCAGTAAATCTCATATTTAACCACTGGTATCTGCCTGAAATTCTGCTTAAAATTTCAGAAAGTATAGCAGTTCAAGCTCAACAGTTTGTATTGGAATAAAGGGTCAGTGACTAAATCAGTATGAAAACCTCCAAGGTCCTTCCCAACTCTGTTATTCTGTTTCTATGACCTGGCCCCTTTCCTTCTCCAAACTATTCCTTCTTAAAGAAAGTAGTCCAAGTAGGAGACCCTATATCATTTCAGATAAATGGTTGTCCAGTCTCTTTTTGAAAGCCTTCAGTGATAGAGCACCCAAACCTCTGAAGACAAGCTGTTCCATTTGTCGATTGCTTCTCTCCTTGGTTAGTTTCCATCCATTGTTTCTTGTCTTGTCTTTTGGTGTGTTGAAAAATAGTTTGGCTCCTTTGTCCTCCTCAAATATTGAAACACTGCTATCATGTCTTCCCTAGTCCTTCTTTTCATTAGACTAAACATACCCTATTTCTGTAAATGTTCTTCATAACATTCTTCATGTCAACTTTTCTCTCACAGTTCCTATCCACTCAGATTTATTCCATCATTCTATTGTAAATGTCAAGGCATAGTAAGTGATCTTTAATGTATAAATGTGTATAAACTTAATAAAATTCCCTTAGGAAATTCTGTTTATAGCAATACTTCTGACACATTTTTCCACATTATCTACTTTCAACAGTTAAAAGATGCTTACTTGCATTATGGATTTTTTTTAAAAAAAATACATAGTTTAATCAGTATATTTATTAATCATTTTATCTACATCACTGCACATAGCTATAGACATTTCTGCCTAAAAGGAAACAAAACAATGTACTGTCATTCACATATGTGAATGAGACATTAGCAATCTTATTAAAAATTTAATGGATTTGTTTTTCTTATTGTTATACAAGACTTTGCTTTTTACTCCTTACAATTTGGGCTTATCTTCATAACTGATAACTTGATTACTTAATGACATATAATGCGTCTTAAGAAAAATCCAATACATTCCAAATGTTTATTGTCATTCTTGCTATTAGTATTAGTGTTAGCAATAGCACTTAGACTTATATACCACTCTATAGTGTTGCAGCAGATCCTGTTTCCAAATCAGGACACAAGACCACGAAAGGTTGGAGAATACAGGTTTTTATTTGTGCACAAAGGTTCAGAGCATTAGCATGGCAAATTCTGAACCCCTGGCTCTTCCTGAGGCATCACTTTTATACATTTCATAACCTCAGCCTAGCCCGGGGCGTTTCTTATGTTAAACTATACCAAAAAGGAGAAGTACATATCTGTTATTTTCCAGACCCATTCTTATTCACTGAAACATACTTACTTCCAGTTCCTTAGTTCAGCAATTTCGTGGTTTTGCACAATATTTCTATAAGAAGCAAGGTAAGGGGTCAGAGGATTTCTGGTAAATGCATTCTTGACCTTCCAGGCTGCATCATTAGTGCTTTACAATGTCAGCATATTTCCCCTAATAATCTGCGTCCTTATTTTTCCAACCTTGAAAGAATGGAAAGCTAAGTCAACCTTGAACTTTGTCACGATAGAACTCCAGACTGTGGGCAGAGTTAACCTGCAGTCCTGCATTCTAATCTTTGCATCACCAGTGCACCAGGGATGTTGATATTTACAGCTGGTGCCCTTTAGAAGTACAGAATTATTCCCATGCAAACTTTCTGAGGTTTGGAATGATCAACAGGATTTTTTTTTTTATGGCTGATATGCCCAGCTAATTTCCCATGAGGATTCTAATGCCTCTCTTTAATCTTACAGAACACCCAATGGAAATCAGATTAATGGGACAAGATGGCCAGTCTTCACAACCACTGAACAAAACTACTTAGCATTAAGCATAAATGCTGCAAAGATTCAAACAAAATTGCGGGCTCAGATGTGCCGATTCTGGAACATTCTTTTTCCTAAATTCCTGGAGATGGCAGGTAATTTTGCTGCTAAATATATTTATATTCAGTAAATTGGCTAAGTCTTGCTACTACCGCATTTTAATTTCAATTTTGAGACTTTGTGGGTAAATAAATATTTTTGTAAAATCAAATACAGTGTTTATTCTAAAATATTAACTAAAATAAATCTCCATTATTTTAGATGGGCTCCTGCACCTCCACCCCCCACCCAAATCAATCCTATTTTGTATGCTTGAATTTTTTTGCATACAATGAAGAATATCTTTTAATGGTATGATCTGGATAGTGCTTCTACTAACATATAGCAAATCAATGTTGCTCAAACTCAGTGACTTCAAAATACGTGGAGACCAACTTCCAGAATTTCTCAGCCAGTGTGCTCCAGTTCTAACATTCTGGGAGTTGGAACCCAAACATTTTAAAATCACCAAGGTTGAGAAATACTGCAGGAATTAATGGAAATGTTTGGTCAACAATTTATAGATGGCTGAATATTTCCTACCACAATTTGCATTGAAAAATGAAAGATGGTTGCTTTTCTAGAAATTTAAAGTCATGGATGGAGGTGATCACTAGAATCAAGATCCCATATTTGTTTATTTGTTTGTTTATTTATTTATTTATTTATAAAATGCATTGACTGCCCATCTTACCATAGGGTAACTCTGGGAGGATTACAGTTACATATGCAGTTAAAGCATAAAAAGTTAAAATCAGACATTAAAGCCAAGGACACATGGGTAGGGCTGGAGTGGAGTGTGGGGATGTAAGATCTGTTATTACTCAACCAACCACCTCCATTGCACTGTTCCCCCACTGGGTCCCCAAGCCAACTGGCAAAGCCATGTCTTTAGGCTCTTACAAAAAGATAGGAGAGTTGGGGCTAAGCTCACATGGGGGGGGGAGATTTTCTAGAGGGCAGGAGAATAGCAGAGAAAACCTTCCTCCTGGACTTGCCACATGCCTCTTCTGCCAGCACAAGTGGTATGGACCAATCCCAGTCGGGGTGAGACGGTCCTTCATATAACCAGGATTCATGCCAGATTCCATATGTAGACCACCGTATCACTTAATTGCTATGGATACTCTTTCATAACACAGAATTGTAAATATTACTGTTTTGGAGGGCAGACTTTTTTTTCTGTAGAGTTCTAATGATGTTATCTGAATTCAAGCTGAAACTTAGAATTCCATACCATTGTTTAAGGTCTCCAAGTACGGGGAATGTCAAGAGAAATAGATAGGCTGAAAGAATGGGCTGTGTTTTACATAGAAATTACTGTTGTTATGATAAAGCATTAAGGCTTCAGAACTATGATGTAGTAGTATGAAAAAAAAAATCAAAGCAAGCAACTATGCTCAGGTAAAGATTATAACAATAATATAAAAATAGCAGCAGCACAAAAGAGAATAAGATGATGGAATGGATTTAGTTATAATTAGACACGCCGAAAATAATGAGGATCCATGTTAGATAAGGTTTCTTAAGTTCCAGTGATTTTATTTGGTCTACCTTTAGCATAATTAGATCTAAATTTGACCCATTATTTCTAAAATCACATTTGTACAAGCACTGTGCAAAGCCTCAAATCTCTTTAAAGCTGCTTCTCAAAGCAATATAGTTTAATAAAATTGTATGAACCAATGACTGAGATAGAATACTAAAAATAGTTCAAGAGCACCTTGAAGAGTGGTAGTCATGTACATGGTGATTTCAGTAGAATTCTCATTCCTCCTATTTATTTCTTTTAAAAAAAATCTCAGTGGAAAGCAATATCTCGTGTTTAGGCCATTTAATCTGTCAAGAGCATGATAACACCATAGTACTATTCGTTTCAGACTGTAACTTATACAAAATATCCCTAGCTATACTTCCATTAAAATTAGAGAATTGTTCTTGCATTATTTAATTACCATGTTGCCCAAGGTATGTGTGAATGTCCTGCCTAAATTGGAAAAAAATATTCTTTCAATAATTCAAATGATAGGATAGGATAGGGTAGGATAGGATAGGATAGGATAGGAGAGGAGAGGAGAGGAGAGGATAGGCAGGAGAGGACAGAACAGAACAGAACAGAACAGAACAGAACAGTTTATTGGCCAAGTGTGATTGGACACACAAGGAGTTTGTCTCTAGTGCATAAGCTCTCAGTGTAAATACAAATAACAAATTAATATAATGATAACATGCCAATAGAAGAAGTATGAGAAAAGATGAGAAGGATACTACATGGGTAAATATCTTTAGACATAAAACAGTACTGTGGTAATTAGGTGTTGGCATAATTAGAGTGATGGCATAAGGGGAAAAAAAGATTGTCTCTGTGTCTGATGTTTGCCCTATAGTGGCATCCTAAGGGGAGAAATTGCAATAGTTTATGTCCAAGATGTAAGGATATGATATGTCCATAAGATGCATAAGATGAGACCAAATGAAAACCAGTAAAATATAAAGCCATTTCACAAAGGATGTATCATGCCCTTATGTCATACAATTAAATAAACATGTCCCTTGTGTGATGACGTCACTGAGATTTCTGGATACAGCTACTTTCCTTGAAAAATCATTGGATAATTTCTCCCTCCTTGTTATTAACATATCTATCAATTTAGTAGATTAAAAATTAAAAAGAAAAGCAGTATGTGTTGAGCTCTAGCCATTTCTTAGTGTATCCTACCTAATTCTGAACAGCTGGGTATATAAATCTTTCTTATTTTGCTGATCTATTATAATATCCAAAATCATGTTGCTATGTTTTAAATACTCTTCCTCAATTGGTATTATGGATAATTGATTATGTCAAGAAAATAAATTTATGAAGATTTATTGCATCTCTTAACTGGAAGTCTGCATCTGGATCCTAGCCATCAAACAGTAAATTGTAAGCTCCTTGTTAAATGTCATTTGTGGGTATGAAGGTTGAAAATGCAAATGATGTGGCATATTGGGCCAGAAGAATAATTCTTCATTTTAACTGATTACGTTATAATCCAGAGTTAAAACTTTGCCCTTTGGATTTGCAATAAATCAGGTGACAAAAAGGAGGGCAAAATGGTATGTGGTGTATTTAGGGAAAAACGGCATTGGTAATCAGGATTATTTTTCAATTAATGTACAAAGAGATTTAAATTTAGATTAATGCCACCCATTTCATGTTTTACAGAAAATATTGATGAAGCAGAACAAGAGTGGAAAGCAGGATTCCTTCGCTGGAACAATTACATGATGGACTGGAAAAATCAATTTAATGATTACACTAGTAAGAGGGAAAGCTGCACAGGTCTCTAATTAAAAGTTTCAGCCTTTCTGGAATGCTTGTACTGTCAAAGATCAAGGCAAACATGGAGATAGTTAATGTAGCATATCTAGCAATAAGGCATATTAGGCAGGCTCAGTGACCCATTACAAATATACCATTCTTCCAGGCCCATTTCTATTTATATCAATATCTGTTACGAAAGCACTTCCACCTTTTGAAGCATCAGGAAATGTAAAATAGACTTAAAGCAATTAAAGCCAGAGGATGATTGATGTTGATATAATGGCCCCTGTCCAATAGTAAATTTTATACTCTTTATTAAAAAAAAATCAAACAGGTTGTGCTAGCTATGAGCAGTGATATTTTTATATATTGGAATATGCAATTCACTTAAGAAGAAGCTTCAAAGGCTAAATCTCCTTTGGCCATTTGGCAAATGGAATTGTGTACCTTCCAGGAATGTGCATTTTATTCTATATTCATGTTGATCAGAAATATCTGAAAATAGGCTTTGACTGAAGGTAGTAAGAATGAGGTCAAGACACAGAGAATGGTGAACTATGAAACCAGATATAATCTCTTTACAAACTTTTGCTTCAACTCAGAAAGATAAGTAGAGGAAGAGGAATATGATCCATTATTCCACCATAAGCAGCCAAATGCTTGCCAAAAAAAGAGAGCTTCATTTGACAGCTTCCACAGTCTTTCACTAATGGAAGCTGACACCTGAAACATATAAACATATTGAGTTCCATATCGCTAGACTTTAGGTCTAAATTCAAACGTGTAGCTGAATGTACTTATGCTGCAATAGAAGCACAGAGAAGCACAGAGCCGAAGACACAAGCCTGAAGATGATGAATGAGACTTCATCGAAACGTTGCCTAGATACTTCCAATTTTACATGGGAGAAAACCCAAATAACCAAAGATATATATGTGTGTGTGTGTGTGTGTGTGTATAACTGTCAATTCTCATTTTAGAATCAATTTGACATGCAAAACTGAATAGGATGCTTTTGAAACAATTCAGTGATTTAAGCCATGCTTGAATATTCACAAACCCACTTTTTTTCCTGAATTGGATTCATGACCTATATCAAATAGATATGATTAGATCATTCACATCTCTGAAGGGTGACTACAAATGTATTTTTCAACACAAACTTAACTTCTAGTGATTTCATGGACGTGTCCAAGAAGCTTCCTTGACAATAGAATAAAAGTTGCTTGTTATTGACTTCTTCAGGTTACTTTTCAGCTTCCCAGTTTAGCTTATGCTGCTAGTACTTTTACAGTCTCTGATCCAAATACTAACCTGGCTCAATTCGGTTTAGCTTCTAATCCAAATCAAGGTCAGCCAGGTGCTGCCATGCTGCCAGGACTTTTTTTTGTTTTTTTGGGGGGATGGGGGTGCTTCTTTTCTGGCTTTAGTAATTTGTCATAAGAATAATTTAGAAAATTACAGGTAGTTCTCAGTTTATTTAGTGACCATTCAAAGTTACAACACTGAAAAAAGTGACTTATAACTATTTTTCATACTTATGACCCTTGCAGCATCTGCATGGTCATATGATCAAAATTCAGATGCTTGGCAATTGACTCATACTTATGAGGGTCGCAGTGTCCCAGGGTCATTTGATCCCCTTTTGCGATCTTCTGACAAGCAAAGTCAATGGGGAAGTCAGATTCACTTAACACCCATGTTACTAACTTAACAATTGCAGTGATTCACTTAAAAAAAGTGGCAACAAAAGTTGTAAAATGGGGCAAAACTCATTTAACAGATTTGCCACTTAGCAATAGAAATTTTGGGCTCAATTCTGGTCATAAGTCGAGGACTACCAGGATATTATGTCTCCTAGAATATTGACAAGTGCTTTTAATCAGAGTGAATACAATTATTTTTATATTTTGCAAGCTAAAACTTTGATGATAAAGGATAAATGATATATACAATTACTCAATGCAACAAGCTATATGTCAGCATTCCATTGGTTGTAAATTTTTATACAACTATTGCAAGAAATTATTTCCACTGTATGATTTATAAATTGAAAGGATGTTGTAGTGCACTGACAATAGTTTCTTTTGCACTGGCTTCTTCTCTATAGGTTCTAAATTGTCCCTCATTTCTAAAACTCTTTTTTTTCTTATTCTCAAGTATTAAGTCTATTAATGGTAATAAAAGATATTCTAATCATTCTCAGATGGTGATCTTTATTCCAAGCAGATTCTTGAGCTAAGTTCTGATGAATCCTCAACGCATCTATTTCTTTATATGGTCTATAACAGAGACAGCTTGGAAGGGGTGATGATGGTCATAGATATACTTTTCGTTTTGCTGAAAGAGTCATAGTTGATGAAGCTGTGATATTATAACAATGTCATTCTTGTCCAACATTGTCAGCTCATATTCATCTTATTTTTGTTTAGTGTGGTGTGTCAAGTCTATGAGAGTTTAACATGGTATTTTCTTTTATTTCCTGTTGAAAATTGTCAGGAAATTATGCTGTCATTGTTTGGTTTCACAAGCTGAATGGACGTTAGGGGTTCTACATGATACGAAAAACATAACATGGCTGCCCATTTCCATACCTGCTTTCTAGGTGAGACTTCAGTTTTGAACCACTTTGAATAATATAAATTCACAACTCAAACAAGAAATCGATCAGATTATGCTCATCTAAAACTGGATATTAGTGGAAGTTTTCAAAACACAGCAAAAATGAAAACATTTTTAAAAAGAAAACATTTTTAAAATATTATACAAATCCCAGAAATGATACAGAAGGAATCTTGACAAAAGGTGGCTAATACCATTTTCTTAATCATTAAGAAATAAAATTATATTGATCATTAAATATATTGTCCTTTCATTGATGTTTTCCACCGTATTACAGATAGTCTTCGACTTACAACATTTCATTTAGTGAACTTTTGAAGTCACAAGGGCACTGAAAAAAGTTACTTATGACCATTCTTCACACATATAACCATTGTAGCATCCCCATGGTGACATGACAAAATTCAGATGCTTGACAAATAACACATAGCTATGACAGTTGCAAGAAAAGTTGTAAAGTGGGGAAAAGCTCACTGCTAAGCAAAGCAATAGTCTTGCTTAGCAACAGAAATTTTGGGCTCGATTGTGGTTGTAAGTTGAGGACTATCTGTATTGCAAAAAATATAATAAGCTTTTATCATTACAGATTAATTTATGAAGGGTGCTTCATTCCAATTTCCAAGTTGAGCTAAAAAAAAATCCTGGGTAAGGGACCTACAGCCAATTTGTAGCCTTTTTCATGTTATACATAGATATGACCAATCACATTGTTTTTGCCATGGTTGTTCACATTGTGACCAACTCTATGCTTAGCTAATATTGTACTGTGTCATATGAAATAAGAAAAATGAATAAATGCTTCAGTTATGATATCAAGGCACAAATCTAAACAACTACTAGATAGTACCATTTCTTTTTGCATTCCTTGGCTATCATCTAAACTTTTGCAATGCAGATCTGGTAGCCCTGATTAATAATGGGTATGTCAGGTTATGGCAGAAATGGGTTAGAAATTACCAGTAATAAAATACATAGTTTTTCATTTTTAAATAGAGATCTATGTTGTACCTAATGTGACTTCCCTCAGTCTCAGAAAGAGAGTCAGCACCATTAAGGTTTGAATGGAAGTCTTTCAGCACTAGTGACTCCCATATAAACCTATATATACAGAATAATAGAGTTATTAACAGAGTTGGAAGGGACTTTGGAGGTCTTCTAGTCCAACTCCCTGCTCAAGCAGGAGACTTATAGAAATGTCTTCAAAGAAAAACCAGAAAGTCCAAGTTGCTGCTTGAAAAAGCACATTTGGGACAACCATGACCTGAATGACTGAAAATCTCCATAGACATTCAGGAGGCTTATACCATGTTAGATAAATGTCTCTTCAATAGCTTTGTTAAAAACTCCAGTGATAGAGCACCCACAACTTTTGGAAGCAAACCTTTCCATTAATTAATTGTTCTCACTAACAGGACATTTCTCCTTAATTCTAGGTTGAATCTCTATTTGATAAACTTCCATCCATTTTCATTTACTTCTTGTCCTGCCTTCAGATGCTTTGGGGAATAGGTTGACCTCCTTCTTGCTTATGATAACCCCTGAAGCACTGGAAGACAGCTATCATGTCACTTCTAGTCCTTCTTGCTTATAGACTAGACAAACTTAGTTCTCTTAACTGCTCATCATCCAATTTAGCCTCCAAATCCCTTATTATCTTTGTTGCTCTTCTGTGCACTCTTTCTAGGGCCTCAGTATCTTTTTTTGTATTGTGGTGGCTACAACAGGTGTAGAATTCTTACCAGTACAGTATAATGCATACTAGTACTTTGTGTGATATTTTTCATTTTTACAGAGCATGTGGCAATTCTGACTGTATATTTAGAGATGACTTTTAAGTCTTATTGTGTACTCATCTAATTAAATCTCTTTCCTGTGTTCAGGATAAAACATGAGTTTGAGTGCTGGCTTTCAATATCTAAGCATTTTTACAATGCTTTTGGTGGGCAGATTCCTTCAGTTAGATAATCTAAATACCCTGTGGACTTTTATTTCACTCTTCCCCTGAAACTAAAAGAGATGAAATATTTCTTTTAAGTATGGTGCTGTCCAAAGGGTGTGTTAAAAATAGATATCACAAACGTATTCACTATAGATACAGAAAAACAAATCATTCTAATAAAATTCAATGTGAACTTACTCAACTAAAACATTGATGTGTAATCAGTCTAGAATTGGGAAATGATGTTCTTAAAAAGAGAGGTAAAATCTTTTGTTTATTTGTAGTATGATTCTATTTGGTTTATCTTTACATAGAAATGTAAAAAGTCTTAGTTTTAAATAGTTGATAGGAAATCAAGGTAAAAGAAAGAAAACATAAGTAGAGGTCAAATAAAATTCTTTTAATAGATAAAGATTATAGTTTGTCATGGTAGTTTAATAGGGATACATAATATAAAAAAAGATGCTGAGACTTTGGAAAAAGTGCAGAGAAGAGTGACAAAGATGATTGGAGGGTCTGAAGGCTAAAACATAGAATGGTTGCAGGAACTGGATTTGTCTAGTCTACTGAAAAGAAGGACTAGAGGTGACATTATAGCAATGTTCTGATTTTTGTGAGAAGAAGAAGAAGGCCACAAAGAAGAAGGAGTTAACCTATTTTTCAAAGCATCAGAAAGCAAGACAAGAAGCAATGGATCCTGCATTGGAAAACAGAAAGAAGCAACCTAGAACTGAAGAGAAATTTCCCGACAGTAAAAACAATCAACCAGTGGAACAGTTTGCCTACAGAAGTTGTGGGTGCTCCAACACTAGAGGCTTTTAAGAAGAGACTAGACAGCTATTTGTCTGGAATGGAATAGTGCCTCCTGCTTGAGCGGAGGGGTTGGACTAGAAACCTCCAAGGTCCCTTCAAATTCTGTTATTCTGTTAAAATTCTCTATTTGGGGCATTACCTTTTTGGCAAGTGAAAAATCTTTTGGATTGTTTCCATACTGTAATAAAAATGACACCATAACCTTAACATTTAGGAGGTATGACTTTTTTGGCCAGGCTTTTAATTGCTAATTAATATTAGCATTAACTTTAGAATTAATTTAAATTTATATCTTTAACTTCTTAATTGTCTTTTAAAAATGTGTGAGACAACATTTGTGCTAGAATAAAAATGTGCAAGGTATGTAAAACAATAATAAAAATAATCTGCAGCAGGTACATCTTGGTACCAAGTTCACATAGCTGGGCAAGAGCAAAGGAACAACATTTACACAGATTTCATAAAGATTGTCAATGCCAATCTTGGGATAAACGAAGAATAATTTCTAAATGTCATATATAATGAGCTTATTCAGATGGAGTCTGAATTGTTTGAAAAGCTTCTTTTTAATTTTTTGCTTTAGTTTCTTGCCACCTGGGCTGCTATTTTATAAGTGAAGCTATTAATTGACTCATTTGTGGCTTGTGTGATGACTATGTAGTTAATAATGTTTAGGCTCCCTTCCATTATTTTCTAAGTCTCTCCACAATCTCTCTCAGATGGCTTCTAATTCAGTAAGAGACATATAACCATAAAATTCAAAGGGAGCAGGTAGACCATTATGTCTATCAATCTGTCTAAGTACAGAAATCTAAATTAAAGCTCCCCACCACTGCTCTGTTAATTGCTCTTTATGGAATTGGATCACATTATAGTGGTCCAATTTTTATTTTTTTCTTGGAATCAGGGTTGCTTGGTGGTTCAGTGTTTGATATGCTAAGCTTGACAGCTGGAAAGCCAGCAGCCCATATTCGTTATATGAGTGCCATGCAACGAGGTCAACTCCTATCCTTACCCCATCTCCTGCTTACCTAGCAGTTTGAAATGCAAATCTCCTTGGAATGGAGATAAATAGGTGCTGCAAGGAGCAAGGTGCTTGCTGCAAGGTGCTTGCTGCAAGGAGATGAATAGGTACCAATCTGGTAGGAAGTTAATAGCACTCCATGATGTCATGTTGGCCACATGTCATGAAAATGTCTTCAGACAACTCTGGATTAAAGGCCTTGAAATGGAAATGAGCACCATTCCCCTATAGTTGGCAACAATTAGCAAACCAAAATCCACAGAGACTCCTTTAACCTATGTTCCCAAATTTTAAAATATCCAGTGTTTTGAACTTCAGCCTATCTTCTTCTATATATATAAAAGCGAAATACCATTCATCACAAAATCTCCAGAATTATAAAGCCTACAAACTTGGCACGTATGTTCCTCTTGGCTTCTAGGTGTTCACTAAGAAAGGATTCTTCAAAATGACTATCAAAGCATTAATATTTCATATATTATTATTAACATGCTCAGATGCTAAGGAGTTCAACTTCCCTTCCCCACCTGAAAAGAAATCTGTTTCAAATACAAAACACAAGCGAAGGAGAGGAGTTTTAGGTTTTAGTTTCACAGCAGCAACCAGCTTTAGTACAGAACAGTTGAGTGAAGCCATGCCCAGGCTCCTTGCTGTCTCCTTTTTGCTCACACAGCAAATACTGTTTCAATTTCTAAACAGCCCTAAACTCTCTCACACACTGACAGGACACTAGCCAGATTAATATCAATGGATGCTGGTAGGTAGAAACATAAATTTTTCTCCTATTTTTCTCCCCAAAAACTTAGTTCAATCACATAGTTTCATAGTGAAGCACAGATATAGAGCTAGCTGAGTAATAAAATTGACGATCAGAACAAGTTTATTGAATGGTCATTCATATCAGCCCATCAAATTATTTCTTTTTGAGGTAAGTGGAATTAGGGAAATCTCAGGAAAAAAAGAACTAAGAGTTTTTAAAAGGTATTAAATAACAAAAAGAAAATGTTATGTAATTACATGGAAATGACACCAACTGTGTTAGCCATATTTCTCCACAGCTTTCTATATTATTGCAAATTATCCTTCCTTCCACCATATCAATATGCTACTTCAAACACTGCCTTTTCTTTAAAATGTCATTTCTTTCTTTCTAGTGAACTCATCAACTCCATCTAATTGTAATAGTCCGATTCTTTCCCTTCATCTGAATTCATTTATTCTTTCTTTCAAACCTTTGATGGTGCAGTGGTTAGAATGCAGTATTGTAGGCTAACTCTGCCCAGAGTCTGGAGTTTGATGATTCAGCTTTCCATCCTTCTGAGATTGGTAAAATGGGGACTCAGATTATTTGAAAACTATTCAGAAAGTGCTGTAAAGTGCTATGGAGTGGTATATAAGTCTAACTGGTATTACTATTGTTATTCTTAGTTAAAGGGTAGTCTTCAACACAATACAATTGGGACCATTGCTAAACTAAATGAGGTTGTTAAGTAAATAACACCCAATTTTACAACCTTTTTGCTATGGTTCTTAAATGACTCTGATTTTATCCATTAATTTTGACTGCTGAAGATTGCAAATAGCCATCACATGACCCCAAGACACTGCAATCTTCACAAATACATACTGGGTTGCCAAGCACCTGACTGTAGGGATGCTGTGATATTATAAATATGAAAACCGGTTGTGGGTCACTTTTTTCAGTATGTGATAACTTCAGATAGTCATTACATGAATATTTATACATTGAGGACTACCTGTATTTTTTGCAATTTGACCTTCAATCTTTCTTTCTATAAGACCATAGGCCTATGAATAATTGGACCCTGCAAAGCTTTGCAAAAAGGTGTTTTGTAATTGTAACATGTGTAAATGTGAATAAAGTAAATGAGTCATCAAAGCTGTTGAACTTCTCATAAGATTTGGGTGGCTGTTTCAGAAGCTGCCCCTCTTTTTCTTCTTCTTCTTCTTCTTCTTCTTCTTCTTCTTCTTCTTCTTCTTCTTCTTCTTCTTCTTCTTCTTCTTCTTCTTCTTCTTCTTCTTCTTCTTCTTCTTCTTCTTCTTCTTATTATTATTATTATTATTATTATTATTATTATTATTATTATTATGTATTTTGCTTCACTGGGAAAATTTTGCTCAGTCCTGATCATTAAAATGCTCTGACAGGTTATCTAATTTGCTCTTAAAGAGAATATAATCATGTTATTTTGCAGTGAATTATGTAACTTCAATATTGCTCTGCTTATGTAAAAAAAACCTGTTCATTCTGATGGCCTGTCAGATTTAACCTTTCCGAGGAACATCTCCATTAAAACTATAACTGGATTTCAGCATAACTAACAAACTTTGCAGTTAGATACCTCAAAATAGTTGGAGCATTTTGGAATGACATTGCTTAAAACATCCAAGCTCTATTTCAAGGTCATTGAAGGAAGACTTCATTTTGCTTTGACCTTAGACTGAAACTCTTCAAATATATATTCTTTGATATCAAGACCACAACATGTAAAAAAGCTTTTCCAAGTTTTAAAAGCTGCTGAATTTTGGTAACATAGAAATTTAATATCAGTTACATGGGTTACTCATTTTGAGTTAAAAAACAAAAGGATTAATTAATTCCAGAGCATGGCTGGCTCAGGAATTTTGGGAGTTGAAGTCATAAAAGGACCATCGTTCCTTAACCCCTATTCTATATGATGAGAAACATTTTGTGTAGGTAAAAATGACTCCAGATAAAGCTCTGCAGTTGGCACCTGAACTGGGTTTAAATAAACCTGGTAGGACCATATCACCATCTTGGCAGAAAACTTAGCAATCAATAATAAAGCCATAAATGTAAAAATAATAATGGTTCAAATTTTATATTTCCACCAATTAGAGAATATCATACAATTCCTAAAATAGGAATAAAATATTATATAAATGAATAAAACTGTAAAAAAATCAAACAAACCAGGGATGGGTGATGAATTAGAGCTCAGAAATGAAATTATTCATTTTTAAAAAAACCACAGATTTTTCTAGCTTACATTTCCCATGCTTATCAAACAAAAGTTCAAAAGGGAAATCTATTAATGTTAACTTTTTTCTCAACAAATTAGAAATATAATCTGATTTTTATCTCAGAAATTATAATACTGATAACATTTAGTTATATGGATTTCTACCTACTGGATCTTTGTTTTGTACTGCATATCCTCCATAAACTTAATGACCTTTGATGCTAAATCTAAACATATACATTATGAATAGCTGCACCATGTAAGCCTGTTTACCACTTGCCTTCTCCTCAGTTGAATATTAGCCTGAAAAAACTCTTAAAACTCTTTTTTTTTAACCAGTAAAGAATTTTTTTAACTAATCATATGATGTTTTTTTTTCCTCTTCCTTGGTTATTTTATTGTTCTATTTTACTTTCGCTTTCCTTAAACTTTCCTTTTATTTCTTCATTTTAGAGTAGCCTTCCAGTGAGACAGGCAGCAAATAAATTTCATTATTGTCATCATCGTCAATAACCTACCTAATGAGATTACTAACTGTAAGACATGATGATATTCCCTAATTTGTGGAAATATAAAATGTGAACCGTTATTATTTTTACAATTATGGTTTTATTATTGATTGCTAACTTTTCTGCCAAGATGGTGATGTGGTCCTACCAGGTTTAATTAAACCCAGTTCAAGTGCTGCCTGCAGAGATTTATCTGCAGTCATTTTTACCTACACAAAATGCATCTAATCATATACAATAGGGGTTGGGGAACATGGCCCTTTTATGATTTATGGACTTCAACTCCCAAAATTCCTGAGACAGCTATCCTGCTCACTCAGGAATTCTGAAAGATGAAATGCACAAGTTATAAAAGAGCCATACGTCATACTGGAATTTAATATAATGTAAACACAAGCAATAGAATATAATCCAACCAGTGTCTTAAACTTTAAAAGAGCTGATTTTAAAAAACTGAGAGAGAGCCCAAGAAAAATTTCATGGATAAAAATCCTAAAGGGGAAAACAACTCAAGAAGCATGGGAAACATTGAAAAATATTATCATAAAAACCCAGTCCAATACAATACCACTGAAAAAGAAAAAAAATGAAATGCAAGAAACATGGTTTCACAAAGATCTTTGATAAACTGAAAGACAAAAAGGACAAGTACAAAAAAATGGAAAGAGGGACACATAACTAAGGCACAATATCAGCAAAGAGCTCAAATATGCAAAGATGAAATCAGGAAAGCAAAGGCTCATAGTCAAAGGTAATTTTAAAAAAGGGGTTTCTTTCAACATATAAATAACAAGAAAACAGTTAAGGAAACAGTCGGTCTGCTAAAGACAGAAGATGGCAAGGAAGTAACAGACAGTAAGAGAAAACAGAACTGCTTTACTCATTCTTTGCATCCGTCTTCACACAAAAAGAAACCATAGCCCAACCTACCAAAACATAACTGTAAAAGACAGACTAAAAATTAAAATTAAAATAAGCAAAAAAATGGTAAGAGAACACCTTTCTGACCTTGATGAATATAAATCATCAAAACTGATGGATTACATTCCAGAGTTCTGAAAGAGCTGGCAGATGTTATCACAGAATCATTGTATCACATCTTTAAAAAATCTTGTGCTCTGGAGAACTATCAGAGGATTGGAAAAGAGCTGATGTGGTTCTCATCTTCAAAAAAAAAGTGGGGGAAAGCAGACAAAGGAAATTACAGATCAGTCAGCCTAACATCAATACCTAGAAAGATACTGGAAAAATAATAATTAAAAATAGATCTGTGAACATCTAGAAAAAAAATAAAGTTATAACTAGTAGCTAGCATGGGGATTGTTAAAAACAGATCATGCCTAACCAACCTTATTTCATTATTTGACAAAGTAACTAAATTAGTAGACCAGAAAAATGCTGTTGGCATAGTATATTTCTACTTCAGCAAGGCATTTGACAAAGTAGACCACAACCTACTTCCTGATAAGCCAGAAAAATGTGTCCTCAAGGACCTTCTAGAAGTTGAGGAAATCTGCTTGAATTATGAAACTGCAACACTTTATGTTATTTAGAATAAAATAGAAGTTATAAATTGAAAGCAAAAATGTTGCTGAAAATAAAATTATTGGAGAAGATCAGAATAGCCTATCACCAACTGTCACCATATGCAGGGGTGGGATTCAAATTTTTTAACAAGCAGATCTGTGGGCGTGGCTTAGTTGGTGGGCATGTGACTGGGTGGTGTGGCTTGGTGGTCATGTTATTGGCTGGGCGTGGCCAACTTAATATCACTCACATCAAGGTACACATCTCCTCGCCTGGCCTCTCACGATTGTGGGGATGCTGCAACAGTCATAAGTGTGAAAAATGGTCATGTCACTTTTTTCAGTGCCATTGTAACTTTGAATGGTCACTCCACACAAGCAAAATACCAGCAAGGGAGGGGAAAAAAACTCCAGAGAAGTTCCAGAGACAGGAAGTCTAGTCCTGCCAAGAATGTAATAAGGATTAACGGAGAGGCAGTTTCTGTAAGCAACACCAGAATGTTTCCTTTCTGCCTTCCTTACAGGATTAGGCCAGTAATTTCTTCTAACAACCAGTTCTCTGAACTGCTTAGAATGTTAACAACCAGTTCTAGCAAATAGGTGTGAACTAGTAGAATCCCACCCCTGACCGTTACATACAATAACGTACAGCACGTTATTTAAAACAACAAAAGCAAGTTAAGAAGGAACCTTCCTTGGTTCTGTGTAGTTGATGGGCACTCAGTATGGAATACAAACTGAATGATTCTTGCTATTTTTTAAAATTAAAGGATAAATGAACCCTTCATTCATTTCAGTATGTATCTTA
Organism: Notechis scutatus; assembly: GCF_049901735.1. Classification (NCBI taxonomy): domain Eukaryota; kingdom Metazoa; phylum Chordata; class Lepidosauria; order Squamata; family Elapidae; genus Notechis; species Notechis scutatus. The sequence continues at coordinate 149,312,686 of NC_142012.1, read as the reverse complement.
CTAGGATGATCTACCTTTTATATATATTTATATTCAATGTAGTATGTAGGTTCTCTAACATCTTCTCCTTTCTCTTCATCATGTTACCAGCTCTTCTGCCAGTTGGACTAAACAAAATTAAATATAAATTCCAGGCTTAAAAGGTTTGTTGTGGTTAGCCGGCAGCAGGTGCGGATGGCTGAGGAGAGCAAGGACTCAGATGAGGGGCCAGGACCATTAGGGAGTGGACTGCTGCCTTCAGAGATTGTGGGGGCTAGCAGCAGTGATGAGGAGGTTCTCAAGGAGCCTGTACCAAGTGCGTGTGCATACAGGATTGCTCGTAGGAAAGAGCAATTGCAACAGCACGGGAGACTCAGGAGTAAGGCTGCAAGGTAATGGCCCTCTTTCAAGAAGGTAAAAGCCAGCTGTGAAACTAACCTTCTTTGCAGAAGACAAAGACATTTTGAACTCAGCCTTGTGGACATTGTTGGTATTTGAAGACTCTTGTATTGTTAACTATTTCTTATCTGTTGTGTTTTGGCAGACTTGCAAAAACTTGGCAAGGTTCTTTCTTGTCCGAGCTAATTAGTTGGAAGCAGCCTTTTATCTGTGAATAAACAGAATTCTTAGCTGAAACATAAAAAGGTTGTACTGCTGCCTTTGTCTTGTGTTTGCTCTCTTGGAACCAGGTTTGGATCTGAACAGATTTAGTGTGACCAGCAGTGTAATGTAGGGCTAGTACATTACCAAATTACATTTACTTATAATATATAATATATTATTGGAATATACAAATATGTATGATTTCAAAATTATGTTGCAAGTGGACATCCCCCTTCTCTCAGTGCATATGTCCAGAAGATTCAGGTTGTTTCCAGATCTAATCTCTCATATACAGAAGAAAATACTTATATCTTTTCTTTTGTCTTTCTGATTTACCATTCAGAAAAGTATAAGTACTCTTATTTTTTTTTAAAATTCTCTTCTCATTTATTCAGTTGTTTGAAAAGCAAATGTGTGAAGCTTTTTTTCCATTAATAGAAGAAATACACAAATGATGCATAGTAGGTAATTCCTTCAAATCAGGCATTTTGTGGTTAATTTCTTCCATTTATAAAGTATTTAAAGGCTTTAGTTAGACTGAGCAATATTGAAAGTGTGTGGGCAGAAAGCAAATATCTCCACCGTTCTCAATCTCCCAAATTAAATCTTTTCTTCCTGCACGCCTAATCATTTTTAGAGCACCTCATCATCCATGTCTTTATTATCAACTCTCTCTTTCTCATTATCCCCCTTCTCCCACTCCAACCTACTCCCCCTTTTGGTTCAAAAATAAATAGAATATTCTAGTAGAGGCCCAGAATGATCTGATTATATTATCTGAACTCAGAAGAACAGTAGAGATTAACCTATTATATCACTGAGAAATGTGACTATCTATCAGACGTTGTTTAGAAACTAATTCATACAGATTTTTAAAAATCTAATAATGCAGGAAACCATTAAAATTAAACATCCAAAATGATATTTCTGATATATTAAACCTTCTCTCTGTCACTAATTGAAAAATTATACATTTTATGCACACGGCTGGTTGGACAGCCTGTGTTGATAAGTGCATGGCTGCTCAAGCATTTGCCTCAGTGACTCAGAATTGAGCAAAAACATATTGAATACTTACTCTTCAGGAGGAAGAAAGAATGGTTAGTTTTCTTTCAGATTGGCTGTCAGAATTGTTTCATTTCTTTGGTGTCAAGTCTAAGCAGATATAAGGGAAGAGAAATCTCAGTCTATGGTGCTTTGCAGGGTGTGGTAAAAAACAACAATCTAATATTGTGGCAACAGTTGAAGTTCCATCCATTAAAACAGGTGGAGCTTAAATCAAACCACCACAGGTGCCATCTTTCTTTTAATTGCTATATATACTCACAGCTAAGCAAAAAAAATAGATTCACTATATATATATATATATGTGTGTGTGTGTTCTTAAGTTTTCACGTGTACTTACATGTATGGCCTTCAGCTTTGTTCGGGTATTTTCCCACGTCATTATAGTTGTGCTTTTAAAGTTGTAGCAACGTTTCAGCAGAATCTCATCTGCCATCATCAGGCTTCTGTATTGTGTCCGTCTGTGAGTCAGACTTTTACAGTGGTTTCAGATTTAAATTTGGGGCAGCCTATTGCTGTGCCAGAATGGTTTTTTCTTCATCCTGATTGGTTGGGAGTCTTGGTCTGTGTTTATTGGTCTCGGAGTTTGCTGTGTTCTGCTTGATTGGTGTCTCTAATATCTTCTGTCTGTTTTTTGGCTCTTTTTGTATCTTGATTGGCTGGCAGCATTGTGTTACTTTATTGGAGGTCTTTAGTGCAGCTTGGCTTTGGGTAAATGGACGGCTATCATTAGTTAGGAAGCTGGGTTTCATCTGGGTGCCTGGTTGGGATGTGTTTGAGCTGGAGGTATCAGGGGGGATCTGTTTGTGCCCAGGTGTTTGCCTGGCTTGTGGTGTGGATATTTTTTTGTTTGTGAGTGCAGGCTTGCAGGATGAAGAAAAAACCATTCTGGCACAGCAATAGGCTGCCCCAAATTTAAATCTGAAACCACTGTAAAAGTCTGACTCACAGACGGACACAATACAGAAGCCTGATGATGGCAGATGAGATTCTGCTGAAACGTTGCTACAACTTTAAAAGCACAACTATAATGACGTGGGAAAATACCCGAACAAAGCTGAAGGCCATACATATACATATACATATACATATACATATACATATACACATACACACACACACACACATATATATATTCTTAAGTTTTCGCGGGTACTTACATGTATGGTATTCGGCTTGGTTCGGGTATTTTCCCACGTCATTGTAGTTGTTCTTTTAAAGTTGTAGCAACGTTTCAGCAGAATCTCATCTGCCATCATCAGGCTTCTGTATTGTGTTCATCTGTGAGTCAGACTTTTACAGTGGTTCAGATTTAAATTTGGGGCTAGCCTATTGCTGTGCCAGAATGGTTTTTTCTTCATCCTGATTGGTTGGGAAATTTAAATCTGAACCCCAAATTTAAATCTGAACCACTGTAAAAGTCTGACTCACAGACGAACACAATACAGAAGCCTGATGATGGCAGATGAGATTCTGCCGAAACGTTGCTACAACTTTAAAAGCACAACTACTGTGGGAAAATACCGAACAAAGCTGAAGGAAAATAATAATACCTGAACAAAGCTGAATGCCATACATATATATAGCCTGATGATGTCAGGGTTCCAGCAGTTACTCCAATTAAATCATGAGCCTTGAGCCACACTCCCAAAACTAAAAAGGATTTATTTGAAGGTAACATTCTAGATATTTTATAGTTGACACTCAGTTTATTTGCAAATAGACTTACCTTTGATATATAAAACAATATTTTTAAAGTACCTACATATACCTGTGGATAAACCCATCTGCAGATGTCATATACCTGTGTGTGTGTTTATCCACAAGTGTGTGTGTGTGTGTGTGTGTGTGTGTGTGTGTCTATCTACCTACCTACCTACTTACTATCTACCCATCTATCCATCTACCCAAGATAGATAGATAGATTCTATCTATCTATCTATCTATCTATCTATCTATCTATCTATCTATCTATCTATCTATCTATCTATCTATCTATCTATCTATCTATAACATATCTGATCTCAATTGTTCATTTGATTAGGCATCAAAAGGGGGGGGAGCACCATTGGAGATTTTTACCTTCAAAAAGCCATGATGTTTGGGGATGGCATGGCTAACATGGTTTTGGAGGAGCAAACTATGGCATGAGAATGGTCTGTGTCCTCTAAAACTAGCTTTCTTGTGTAGCATGTCTTGTCTACCTTGACTTCGGTAGAATAGAGATTAGTGTTCTATAGTCAGTGTTAAAGTAACATTTAGTCAGAAATCTAAGAATTGCTATCTTGAAAGGGTACCATATATTTTTATTCCATTCTGGCAGCAATATATCTGGCCAACTTTGCTAAACTTTGGGCCTGAGTTGGTGGTGTTAAAATAAAAAACCTTGAGAAGAACAAAAACAGGCAGAGCTGGGGTGCAGTGTTAAGCAGATATCAGTTTAGAGCAGGGCTGTCAAACTCCCAGCCCATGAGGCAGATGCATCATACGCTGGCCACACCCCCACCCAGCTTAGCACATGATGCCACCATGATGTGAGTTTGATACCCCTGGTTTAGAGTCATTACACTGCATTCCAGGTCCAAGTTCTCTTGAATTCCATTCACTCTTATCTGGTGCCAATTTAATGTTGAACTTTAATAACTAGATTCTTGTGTATAGATTTGAGCAATAACTCTTTTTTTAAAAAATTGCAATGTGACCCATGGTCCTGATCCCTTGCCTCTGACAACCTGAGCAGAAAGAGCTGCTTTTATTCCAGTTCAATAAGCCAATTGTATCTGAAGGAAAGTGTGATTTATTAAGAGTTATTTTCATTTGCTAAATTTCTTACCAGAATTTTTGGTATTTTTTCTTAAATTCAAGCAGCTTGGTTGTTTTTTATCAGCCTCCTCTAATCTATATCATGTCTTGTGTTTCTGAAGTTCAGGTATAAAATGTCCTGAATAATGCAGACAAAAGAAACTATAGTTTTTCTTCCATATATAATTGCAATATAATTATAATAGCTGAAAGGTATTAAAATGAATATTATTTGTTGAAGAAATAATAGCAAATCATCTCATGCCATGCTTTCTATACCCTTTACATGAATGAAAGGTTTACTATTTGACTTTTAAAAAAGAAACACATATTCTTGGTAAGTATAAAAGCCTATAATTAACTCTCCTGGCTATTAAATTGAACTGAGAGACAATTCATCACATAAATTAAGAGTAAATTCTACTCTCTTGCTGACCTTGGAACATTTCCTTTTCTATAAACCCCTACATACTAATAAGAGATAATCAGCTCCTTTGAAAAGTGAGCTTATGGAGGTAGGTAGAAAAAGTTATAGTTCTTTGGTGTGTGTGTGTGTGTGTGTGTGTGTGTGTGTGTGTGTGTGTGTGAAGTCAGGTCACTGTACCAATTGCATCTGCTTTTGGACTTGGGGGGCCTTGATAATGATGATTTTGCTTTAGTCACCTATTTGAATTACTAATAGAAGATAATCAGTGGTGGGATTCTATTTTTTTTACTACCAGTTCTGTGGGCGTGGCTTGATGGGCATGGTTTGATGGGTGTGGCAGGGGAAGGATACTGTAAAATCTCCATTTTCTCCCCACTCCTGGGAGAAGGTTACTGCAAAATCCCATCCCCTTCCCACCCTACTAACCTGCTTTCCAGCTCTGTTCTCCTGTGTAGGCAACAAAAGAAGACCCAGCCGTCTTTTACATATATAAAAGGCTTGCCCTTTTAGTGTTAGTGGAAGCAGTCTTAATTGTTCCTTGGGCTGTTCATTCTTAGCTTGCTTGTGGTTTGAGTACTAGCCTTCCAGGAATTCTCTAGAGCTTTTGGACTTGACTTGGTCTAAAATGCTCACAGTTTCTTAGTTGAAATTATTATTATGTCTGTCCTTATGAAATTAAGAAGTCTTCATTATGTCTTCTGACTGCTAGTTGGTGTTCATAGAGGCATTCTGCTAGTTTTCTGCCTATTAGTCCTGCATAGTGACTGTTGCACTTCTTTACACTATATTTTGTGAATAACTCCTGCTTTTTATTCCAGGGCTACTGGGTCTTTTGTTTACTTTGGAAGGCTTTTGTTGATTTGTATGTTATGGTAATGCCATGTGGTTGTAATAGTTATGGCTTTAGTTTTTGATGTGTGACAATGTTATCTTTTCACAGCTTGTATTGGTTGCGCTATATTGGTTTGAGTGGTCAGGCACTTTTTAATGAAATTGCATGGGTTTGCAATTTGTTGGAAGATGTTGTATAGATGATCAGTTTTCTTTTTCTGCTGTTCAGCATTGTTGCAATGTGTTTGTGTTTGTCTATATAGTGTTCTTACACAGTTTTGTTGTGCAAGATCAAATCAGCCATCAATAGGCACCTAGAGATGAACAATATTTGCATACCATTCCAAAGAGACAACCAAAAAGCTAAAAAAAGAAGCAAAAATATCAAAACATTTCAATGGCACCCAGATGACAGAGATTAATATCTAGATTAACATTAGACCCACAATCAAGAAGCAAACAATACCCCCATCAAGAAACTATAAAACAAGCTAACAATAAAGAACAGACATCAAGCTGTTCAAGCAACCATCAAGACTATTCCCACCAACACTGACAGGGCAAGCTATTAGTATATAAAATGAGAGCAAACCCCAATTTCTACTAACACTGATGATGTTACCTAGATTGACAATGAAATGTCTGCAAGAAAACAGCAAAATAAGCAAGCACCAAAGAGTCCATTTGAATTACTATTACATGCTGTACATTGGGCTTACCTTGAGGACTACTTAGAAGCTTATCTAAAATGCATCAGCGCAAGAAGCTTGTGTTCTCTTCCAATATTCCTATATAACATCACTCTTCCACTAGCTGCACTGCCTCCCAGTAGGTTTTTGAATGAAATTCAAGATGCTGGCTGTCACCTTTAAAGCCCTGCATATTATAAGGTGGGCTACTTGTGTGACCATCTTTCTCCTGCTGCTGCCTCACCAAGAGAACATGATCCATTAAATAATGTCATCTTGTTCAACCCATGTCCATGCTTTTTCTGTGGTAGCACCTGCCTTGGAGAAATAATATATCTGTGAAGATACAGATGATTCTCATCTTATTAGCCTTTCAGAAAATTCCAAAGATTGGCAGTTTGCTCTAGTATTCAGACTCTAACAATCTAATATCCAAGATATTTGGGGGGTGGGAAATTCTGAAAGAGAGAAATGACTCCTAATTTCCAATTTCTTTTCAGGGAAATCCTCCCTTCACTAGCTAGCATTGATGATTTACCTAGTTGGGTAATGAAATATCTGCACTAGATTCTAGAGTTCAACCCAAACTACAAATATTTCTTGGAATTTCTTCTCCTGAAACATATACTTTCCTTTATACTTTCCTTTGAGAAAACCATATTAAAGAAGGCACTATTAAGAAAGCTCAGTTATAAAATATGTATTTATAAGCTTAGAACATGTACCAGAACTGTTGCAGGCTCATACTCAATTTTTTTTTTTTCTGAAATACATTATTTAGTATATTCACTAGACTTACTTAAGTGTTGTTGAAACTGATATCATTTTACCTGCTTTTAGGATTAGGGATATGTGAACAAGACCTAGACTTTTGCAACACCTTCCACTTATAGAGAGCTTTTTATATTAAAAAAGAGCTGCATTACTTTCTTCATCTATGAAGACGTTCTGTATGATGAACATCCTGATTTTTCAGGCTCCACACAAACATGAAAAAACTCTAGCCATCAAATACACACACACACACAAACACACACACACACAAATTTGGAGCCATTCCCCTCTTTCAGACCTTCTCTCTTTTTCAAGTATCTTGGATATTAGATTGTTGGACACTGAATATTGGATAACGTTCTATATAACGTAGTATAAATAGCATAATTATAAAAACCAAGCACCCACTTCATAGCATGATGTAGCAGTGACCTAGAAGTATGGAATAATGTGATGTGCTTATTGTGAATTAAAATATATTTTTTCCTAACTTAACAATAATCACATACAGTTGAAACTTGAAAAATTAGAATATCATGCAAAAGTCCATTTATTTCAGTAATGCAACTTAAAAGGTGAAACTAATATATGAGATAGACTCATTACATGCAAAGCAAGATAGTTCAAGCCGTGATTTGTCATAATTGGGATGATTATGGCTTACAGCTCATGAAAACCCCAAATCCACAATCTCAGAAAATAGAATATTAATGCGATCAGTAAAACAAGGATTGTACATAGAACAATATCAGACCTCTAAAAAGTATAAGCATGCGTATGTACTCAGTACTTGGTTTGGGCCCCTTTTGCAGCAATTACTGCCTCAATGCAGCATGGCATGGAAGCTATCAGCCTGTGGCACTGCTGAGGTGTTATGGAAGATCAGGATACTTCAATAGCAGCCTTCAGCTCTTTTGCATTGTTCAGTTTCATGTCTCTCATCTTTCTCTTGGCAATGCCCCATATATTCTCTATGGGTTCAGGTCAGGCGAATTTGCTGGCCAATAAAGCACAGTAATCCCACGGTCATTGAACCAGGTTTTGGTGCTTTTGGCAGTGTGGGCAGGTGCCAAGTCCTGCTGGAAAATGAAGTCAACATCCCCATACAGCTTGTCTGCGGAAGGAAGCATGAAGTGCTCCAAAATCTCCTGGTAGACGGCTGTATTGACCCTGGACTTAATGAAGCACAGTGGACCAACACCAGCAGATGACATGGCTCCCCAAATCAACACAGACTGTGGAAACTGCACACTGGAGTTCAAGCATCTTGCAGTGTGTGTTCTCCATTCTTCCTCCAGACTCTGGGTCCTTGGTTTCCAAATGAGATGCAAAAGTTGCTCTCATCAGAAAAGAGGACTTTGGATCACTGAGCAACAGACCAGTTCTGTTTTTCTTTAGCCCGGGTAAGACGCTTCTGACGTTTGTTGTTCAGGAGCGGCTTGACAAGAGGGATACAACATTTCAAGCCTATGTCCAGGATCCGTCTGTGTGTGGTGGCTCTTGATGCACTGACTCCAGCCTCATCTACTCTTTGTGAAAGTCCCCAACACCTTTGAATGGCCTTTTCCTGACAATCCTCTCCAGGCTGCAGTCATCCCTGCTGCTTGTGCACCTTTTTCTTCCACACTTTTCCCTTCCACATAACTTTCTATTAATGTGCTTTGATACAGCACTTTGGGAACACCCAACTTCGTTTGCAATTGCCAATTTTGAGGCTTTCCCTCCTTATGGAGGGTGTCAATGATGGTTTTCTGCACAACTGTCAGATCAGCAGTCTTTTCCATAATTGTGATTCCTACTGAACCAGACTAAGAGACCATTTGAAGGCTCAGGAACCCTTTGCAGGTGTTCTGGCTTAATTAGCTGATTAAAGTGGGACACTTTGAGCCTAGAATATTGAACCTTTTCACAATATTTTAATTTTCTGAGATTGTGGATTTGGGGTTTTCATGAGCTGTAAGCCATAATCATCTCAATTATGACACATCACGGCTTAAACTATCTTGCTTTGCATGTAATGAGTCTATCTCATATATTAGGTTCACCTTTTAAGTTGTATTACTGAAATAAATAAAGTTTTGCACGATATTCTAATTTTTCGAGTTTCACCTGTAGTATGTGTTAAAACACCATGCAATAATGTTTTATATATAGTTAAATTTATATTCAAGTATAGTTAATTGAAAATGTTTTGAATAGGCACAATGTTTCCCCCATGAATTAGGCAGGAGAAATATACAGTATCTTTGAATCATTTATTTACAATTCATCAGCGATGGATTCTTTGTGAAAGGAAAAATCTATTTATTAGAAAGAATAGTCATGCCTATCTTATTTTATAAAAGCATGCTCATTCTTGCTCTAGAATTAATATGAAAAGTATTTAATAGTTAATTAATACAATTAATTCATTATGAATCTGCAAATAATGTGAGGAGTTAGTTGAGCACAGGACAGTCATTAGAGAACAAAAATTAAGCATAAATGAAAGTAATTTCATTTTATACAACATATTGTACAACATATATTGGAACTTGTTGATAAATAGAAACACTAGGTTTGAATTAGTACTCTTTTAAAGATCTTCATACTTACATAAGAGGATGGAGTTAGGAGATCTGCTGATATAGGAGAAGAGATGGCAGAGCTTAGGGGTGAAATCAAGAGAGAACTCAGCCTAGAATTGTTACATGTTTACAAATGCTCTGTATCTACTCTCATCTTGAATTCCATTATTTAGTACTAACAGTTGATCAGATTCTTGTGTATAGGTTTGAGCAATAAATCTTCTGAACTAGAATGTATGTATGTTCATGATTTCATGATTCTTAATTCCTGACAGCCAAATCCCCAAAGTATTAAAAGGTCCAGACCATGATTGTCAAATTCTTGAGTTCCTGGGACTGTTTAGGTCTTTAAAAAAAAATCATCAATTTTCTTTATTTTCATTTTAAGCATTCTGCCTCTACATCTTTTGAAACTGTCTCCTTGTATATTAGCCACTGGTAAGCTAATTTTCTAGGTCACTGCTTGACCTTCAGGCCCCATGATTGGATTATCCTTGAAACAACTAGTTGCGTTGTATGTTTTATTCACATACCATGCTGTAATTTTTTTAGCTGTTCAGGCAAATGCTCAGTTGAAAATTGTTAAATCTTGTACTTTGTACTCTTCTGATTTAATCCTCAATCCTCTAATTCTCGAATTTTGCCTAATATACGTCAAAAGAGATTCTAGGGCGAATATGAAAAGCAGAGGAGAGAGAGGGCAACCCTGTCTAACCCTTTTTCTATTTTTATCGGGTCAGTTTGTTCCCCATTTATTAGAATATTTGCCTGTTGAGTATGGTAAATTGTAGTGACGACGTTTCGAATCTAGTGCCGAGGTTCATATTGTATATTTTTTGAATTAAAAATGCCAATTTAAATTGTCGAATGCTTTTTCAGTCCAAAACATAAATGCAAATTGTTTTTCCGGATGGGCTTCATAGTATTCTGAAATGTCTATCACTGTTCTAAGATTATTCTTAATTTGTCGAAATGGGAGAAATCCATTTTGATCTTCGTGGATATGTGTGTTAGAACCTGTTTTAGTCTATTAGCTATTATAGAAGAGAATAGTTTGTAATCTGCATTCAGGAGCGAGATTGGTCTATAATTGTTAATAAGTCTATGGTCTAGGTCCTCCTTCGGGATCAGCGAAATTAAGGCTCCCTCCACGAGTCCGGCATCTTGGCTGCTAGGAGTACCTCATTGAATACTTCCAGCATCAGTGGTCCAATTTGTTCTATGATTGTTTTGTAAAGTTCTACAGGTATCCCGTCCGGTCCTGGCGCTTTATTGTTAATTTGCTTCTCTATTGCTGACTTCAGTTCGGACCATGTTATATTTTTGTTTAATAATTCTTTCTCTTCCTCTCCAATTCGCTGATGATTTGGGTTTTTTTTTGGAGGAGCCTATAGAAAAAGGACATAACTTATTAGAAGAACTAGAACGATTTGGAGAAGTCGCAGGATTTAAAATTAATAGGGGTAAAACAAAATTAATGTCTAAAAATTTAACAGGAGACCAGAATAAAGAACTAGAGACAATAATGGGAATACAGGTGACAAAAAAATTAAATACTTAGGAATTTGGCTTACTCCACAAAGCAAATCATTAAAAGAAAACAACTATGACAAACTTCTCCAACAATCCAAGAAAGATTTAGATTCCTGGAGTACATTACAACTTTCCTTATTGGGCAGGATTGCTCTGATTAAGATGAATATTCTGCCAAAATTTCTATATCTATTCCAGACAATTCCAATCAAATTAAATAAAAAATTTTTATGGAATTAAACAAGATAACATTGAAATTTATTTGGCAGGGGAAAAAGCTAGGATTAATGTAAAAGCCCTACAAGATGTGAAAAGCAGAGGAGGGTTAGGCCTGCCAAACTGGGAAGTATATTACAAGGCAGCCACCCTACTATGGATAAAGGAATGGGTGAATTTAACTAACAAAAGAACACTAATATTAGAAGGCCACGATATGCAGAAAGGATGGCATGCCTTTCTGTGGGAAACTGGGAAACCCAGGCAATCATATTTCCATAGGCATCTTATCAGGGACTCTTTATTAACCAATTGGAAAAAAAGTACGTAAAAACTTTATCTAAAAATACCGATTTGGCTATCTCCAATGGAAGCGATAGTACACCCTAATAATTTGGATATAACTAAAATGATTAAGTACGAAAATTTATTAGACCCACAAGGAAAACTGAAAACCCGAAAAGAATTACAAGAGCGAGGATTTAAAATTGATCAGTGGGTGTACCTTCAAATTCATAGTAGATATAAACAAGATATTAAGGAATTTGGAATCTACAATAAATTACAGACTTTAGACAAAATTCTATTAGGACCGAGCAAAAAAATATATCTAAATTTTACAAACATTTATTAGAAACTGAATTAGAACAAGAAATTGTCAAAGGAAATATGATTGCATGGAGCAGAAACGGGGACGGAGCATTACCTAGCAGAATGGGAAAGGATCTGGAACAGGAACATTAAGATCACGAAATCAGCAGCTTATAAAGAAAACGCATATAAAATGTTTTATAGATGGCACCTGCCCCTTCGAGATTGGCGAAGATGCACCCCAACACGAGCCCCAATTGTTGGAAATGCCAAAGCATAGAAGGTACCTTCTTCCATTTGTGGTGGTCGTGGCAAGGAAACCCAGAAGTACTGGCAAAAATTAGGCGCTGGCTAGAGGAAATAACCAAGGAACAAATAGAGTACAAACCAGAGTCCTTCCTTCTAGGAATTTTCGATAAACAAATACCCAAAAATCGAAGTATATTGTAATTCATATCTTAACCGCAGCCAGACTGGCATTTGCCCAGTGCTGGAAATTATCTTCCATTCCCACTGAACATATGGTTATTCAGAAAATTTTACAATGTACGAAATGGACAAACTAACCCAAGCACTAAAAACAAAGAATCCTCATCCTATTACAACAATTGGAATCCTTTGTATAATTGGCTAAACCAAAGATAGATCACCTCTAGGAAAATTATGGCCGAGGGCCTCCGAAGCAGAGATAAAGAAAAGCACCGCCGATGATACTGTTGAAGAAGAAAGGATCTACAGACAGTCACAAAATATGGTTTTATTTTAACTGTTTTCCTACTCTATCCTTCCCCTCCCTTACTCTTCCCTTTCCCTCTCTAGGCTTTCCTCTCTCTCCCTCTTGGCCTGTACCAAGGCCTATTTGTCTTTTGTTGTACATAATTTGTAGTTATGTTGTTCTTTTAAAGGTAAAACTAATAAAGTATTTTTCCAAAAAAAAAAAAAAAAAAAGAAAGTGAAAAAAAAAAAAAGAAAATTATTAAATCTTTATGTATTTAGCCAGAAAAACATGCACAAGTCTTTGTCTGATTCGTAATACCAATGTGGAGAGGCAAGCTTTCAGTGTCAAATTCAGCCATCACCACCTGCAGGCTGTGATCAAACCAAGAAAAGAGATTTGTTTCTATAGCTATTGGCACAACATGTTATCTCAGTTTCCTGTTTATTAATTAAAATTACCCATGCAGCAAGTGTCGGCTTTCTTAATCAAGTGAAGATCCGATTCCTTTTATTATTTTGTGCCAACAGCTCTGGAAAATCTGTAAAAAAATCTCAACATCAACTGTGCTTTAGAAAAAAATATTTTAATTGTTGTTTAACCTTCTTTTTCTAAAGACTAAAAAATGAATGTACCTTTTGATGATAGTTAGAAATGCTTTCTTCCCTGTCTTTCTCTTTAGCTCTGATATCTTTGCTTCTTTTATTTTTCTGCTTTGGGCTGTTAATCCAGGGTTACATTTTCTGAACATATTATCAGCACTTTTCAAAATCCCCCAGCTCCATTTATTATATTTATGTATAACAAAACCAATAAGCCCATTTTTAAAGTGTTGGCTAATACATGCATTTTCAAACAACAGCATTTTATCTGCAATAAATCTTATTTCAAAGATGGTTATTGCTGTCTCCACTTTCTAGTGCTTTCTATTGTTTAAACCTTTAGGGTAAGCTGAATTTCTCAATCAGTATTTGATTCTGAAGACCTTATCCATAATCTCAACATTCCATCAGCAATTCCTGCAATGGTATCTACAGTTGCACTGGAAAGTCTATACTCCTGTCTTCTGAACTCTGTTCAACTTCTCTTGTGATATTCTTCTCCAGCCTTTCCTCCCCAAACAGCTTTAATATCAATTGCATCTCCTAAGAATCTAATTCAATGAAAAGAGTCTTGGCTCTATTCCAAAATTCACTTGTCTGTAGAAGTATCTTCTGACCTTCAATCCAGCTTTAGCAGTCGGGCAAATGGAGGCCATCCTTTCCTGTCAGACAGCAATTGTGAAATGTATGTATGACAAGGAGAAACAGCAGAATGTGTCATCCAGTTAGAGGTGCTATACATGCTTGAAAGTCGTTTTGCCCGTTGACCTGCTCTTTGGTTACATACATAGAAGGCTTCAAGAATCAGTGGCATTTGTGATTATATTTACAAAATACAGACTTTTAAAATGTCAATGACTTCCAAATGTTCATTGTAAATATTATCAAGTTTTTTTCTCTGCATAACTTTATAGACTGGTTAATACTAATGAAGTCTGTAACATAGATCTTCCATATGGTTAAAAGTGGACTAATTTGTGAATTTATTCTTATTGTTTTATTCCATTTGTCCAAACTTAAAGGTAACCGGGGGACTGATTGATTCTTAAGTTTCAAAGAGAGATATAGAGAAAAAATATTCTATGAAAAATGACCAATGAAAGAAGTAAAAAAATTTTTTTTAAAAAAACCTTCAAAATCCTTTATATAATTGTAAAGAACAGGCACATTCCCAGCCTAAGGACCAATTCTTTTAATTGTCAAAAGCAGATGACAGGATGAAATAATGAGTAAATACAGGGAGAAAGGGATTTGTGTCCAAACAGAAAGGGGAATTAAGATAACTGTGAGGTGGGGGATGAGGGTTACAATTATACTAGATGTTTATATTTATTTAAAATATTTCTTTCCTACTTTTCTGCCATAAGGATGCTCTCCATCCCTTAAGGCACCTCATGCTTTGCTTCTTGCCATGCTGGGTGCCCCACAAATCTTGGATTGCTTCCAAGCCCACTGGGTCCTCCCTCCCTCCTCCTTCCTATCTTGTCATTGATCAGTTCACCTAACTCTTCCTAGATCTCCTTTGGAATGAAGCCACTCTGCTGCATAGCATTCCTACACAGAGGCTGGGTGATGCCATCCAAGAAGCAAACTCTATTTTGGATCTAGCCATAATGAATTATGGCCACACTGGAATGGTGCCATACTCTGTAGAGCAGAGGTGTCAAACTCACATCATCATGGTGGCGTCACGTGACATATCAGAACTTTTTTCCACTTCGCTAAACCAGGTGTGGGTGTGGACAGCATGTGAGGCATCCAGCCCACAGGCCAGGAGTTGAGTAGAGGAAGGCTGGGGGTCAGATCAGCCAGTTCTCTTTCCCAGACTCAATCTCTGACTTGTAATCATGCAGTGGATCTACAGAAAAATTAAGTGACTGGTTCATATGGGGAAGGAGAAAAGGATATGGGACCTAGTGGAGTCGGAAGCAGGCCCAAAGCCTGTGGGGACCAAGAAAGGTTGGATGGAGGGGGAAAGATAGGGGAGGGCCATTGCAGCATCCCTGTGGTCAGTTGTAAGGCCAGGGCAGGAATTTTAAGTCCTTTCATTCAGCTCTGTCATAATTTTGAATGGTCACTGAACAAACACTATAAGTCGAGGACAATCTGTACAATTAAACCAATACAAGATGACAAACCATATGGAATGACACAGAAGTCTCACTTTTCTCCACCAAAGCCCTGGGGAAGGAGTGAAGATTCAGATCTTCACAGCTCTTCTAAGCAATAGAAGAGTGGAGGCCATCCAGATCTTGAGGGGGATCTCGTTTCAAAGGAAAGATGCTACTACAGAGAAACCTCACTTCCAGGGTCTTGATAGATGGCATTGTTTAACTGAAGGAACTTGGAGCACACAAACTCTGCAACATTACTATCAGTAGCAGGATACACTGCATTCGTGACAAATAATCACTTACAGTGTTATTTCTAGAAAAAATATCACAGCCGTCCTGCTCTTTTTGCCCTAACTATGGCAAAAAGAAAATGTGATCTCCGTGTTCCATTTCTTAATATTACTTTACTGCATGTTGTCTTAAAATGCTTTGTAAAATGAGATTAAGAAACCTGTCACCATCCTCAGTACAGTGCCCTTCTTTTCCCATCTCTTCCCTCTTTTTGTATCTCCTCCTACTTTGGAATTTTAACATTTATTCAAACTTTTCCCCCAAAGTTGGAAGGAAGGAGATCATCTCTAGGTCTCACTTTTTCTGGAGTACCTCCACCCATTTTGCATTCATTTATGACCTCAGGTGTGAGGAGAATTATTCAGGACTCTTCCTGGAGGTTACCAGTACCACCTATCCCTTCGCTTCTCATATCTGCAAAATACATTTGGTTTAGTTTGTGCAAAAAGAGAGATGAGCCAGAGGTAAGTTCATCTCTTTAGCTTGGGGGGGATGCCTTCATTTGCTCTTCTCTCTAAACATTCCCAGAGTGATTGAATGTTTTTATTCCTTTCTTTTGCATCTTGTCTATTCAGCTGCTAACTATTCTTTTTACTACCGGATAGCTAAATTCTGCACTTTTGTTCCCAGTACTCATTCAATTTAAAAGAAAAAAAAAATAGAAAAAAGTTTCAAAGAAATTCTCTTGGATGGCTTAGTATTTCCACATTTCATTTTGTGATGAGGTAGACAGTGTGTTTATGTGAGTGTCTACCTTTTACTGCATAATCGTCCCTCTATCAATCTGCAGTCACATTGGTCTTTTAGTTAAACACAAATGAAGGATCTAATGCTTTCCTGCACCTTTTGAGAGCTTTTCAATAGCAGTTCTAGACTATCATTCACTAAGAGGGTGTCTTGTCCTAGAGAAAATATTATTTTCTTTTTTTTTTTAGAAATTTAGTGAAGTTATCTGCCATTATATCATATACATCAGAGTAGGAGCCAATATTATCTCATTGGATACCACTATCCCATATCTCTCAATTATTGTTGGTGTATTTGTATGTCCAAGGAGTGTTGACTCCTTATGATTACTTGGACTATTCCCAGCAGTTTTCTTAGCAAGGTTTCAGAAGTGACTTGCCATTGCATCCTTCCAAAGGTCAAGATAGACTGACAGACTCAAATTCACCCTATTGGCCCTGTGCCTAAGACAGAACTAGAACTCACAGTTTCCTGATTTGTACCTGGGTGCCACTACAGCAAACTGGTTCTACACACACTCTAGATTTCACAAATTTAAGGAGAAATTACCAGAACATAATACTTTTGACTACAGCAAACTGGTTAGTAGCCCTTCTGGGTGTACTTTACCCTGATAAAGCATGTCATTATGCGCAGAAAGAGAAATAATACAAGAAAGAATGAGCAAGGCTGTATTTGCCAAATCCTGTTCTTTTCCCTTCGGGAATGATTGGATACCTATCTCTTTGTAAAGAAATAAGCACATCTAGGGGAAAATAGACTACGCATAATTTCAAACATCAGGACCTGCTCAGAAACATCAACTGATTTTAGTCCAAATGCCTTACTTTTGATGCTATTGTTGTCATTAACAAATGACAAATAGTTGGAAGGGACCTTGTAAGTCATCTAGTCCAACCCCCCGCCCAAGCGGGAGACCCTACACCATTTCTGACAAATGGCAGTCCAATCTCTTCTTGAAAGTCTCAACTGATGGCGCTCCCACAACTTCCGAGGGCAAGCTGTTCCATTGGTTGATTGTTCTCACTGTCAGAAAGTTTCTCCTTGTTTACAGGTTAAATCTCTCCTTGTTCAGTTTCCATCCATTATTCCTTGTCCGGCCTACAGGCGCTTTAGAAAATAGCTTGACCCATTCCTCCCTGTGGCAGCCCCTCAAATATTGGAAGACCGCTATCATGTCTCCCCTGGTCCTTCTCTTTACTAGACTAGCCAAGCCCAGTTCCTGCAACCGTTCATTGTATGTTTTAGCCTCCAGTCCCCTAATCATCCTGGTTGCTCTTCTCTGTTCTTTTTCTAGAGTCTCAACGTCTTTTTTATAATGTGGTGACCAAAACTGGACACATTACTCTAGGTGTGGTCTTACTAAGGCTTTATAGAGTGGTATTAGTACTTCCCTTGATCTTGACTGTATCCCTCTGTTAATACAATTTAGGATTGCATTAGCCTTTTTGGCTGCTGCTGCACACTGCTGGCTCATATTTAGCTGGTTGTCCACTAAGACTCCAAGATCCCTCTCACAGTTACTGCTATTGAGCCTGGTTTCACCCAGTCTATATGTGTACTTTTGGTTTTTATTGCCTAAGTGTAGGACTTTACTTTTCTCTATATTGAATTTCATTTTATTAGGTATGGCCCAGTGTTCTAGTCTGTCAAGATCCATCTGGATCTTGAGCCTATCTTCTAGGGTATTAGCTATTCCTGCCAGCTTAGTATCATCTGCCAATTTGGTAAGTTCATTGTTTTGCTTTCTACTCATGTTGATTCCTGGTGACTCTCTAGACAGATCCCTGCAGTTTTCTCAGCAAGATGTGGTTTGCCATTCCCTGCTTCATAATACCGAGAGAGAATGACTATCCCAAGGACACCAAAGTGGCTTTACATCTTTACAGGTTAGAATCCATGATCTCCCAATTTCTCGCCTGATGTCTTAACCACTTCACCAAACTGATTGCATAGTTTGACCCAAAACTGGATAGAAGAGATGTTTGTATTGGTATATAGGTGTTAAGCTATGTGGAACTTTGCAGATGTTAGCCAATACTTCAAATTGGATTTGAAGGTGAATTGCTAGCCAGTGAAGTAACTGCCACTTCCAGATAGTAGACAGACCTCTTGGATAATTATGTAAATAAACAACAATTGTTTGATTTCAGGATTTTCAAGTGACACACACCCTGGATGTTAATTAGGATGGAAGAAAACACTTCAAGTTTAAATCCCTATAATTTTAAGTTTTGACATCTCCGCACTGGCAGCAAGAAACCCATTTTTTGTCTGACTTCATTCTTATCTGCAATAGAGGGTCTAATCTAGTCTGAGAGTTTTCAGGCAAGTCAAGCTGAACAGTTGAGCAAAAACCATGAACTCCTGGAAGCCTGTTATTTACTGCCAAGCCTAAGTGAGGAAGCCAGGCAGTAAAGCACCTCAAAAGAAATTGCAGAAAGGTATCATATAAATGTAGTAAATAAAATCAACTCAGTCTTGTGGTTAAACTCTAGTTATAGATTTTTAAAGCAATTCAACGCTTCTCCATAACTCTTAACAATGGTGCATGAAAACACCCAGGTGGGTTATTATTATTTTTTGTGGTTTCTTTGTTACAAATACTATTGCTCCCCAAATTCTGGTTTGATTAGAGCATTCTGAAATAATTCTAATAAATCCCGAAGGGACAAAAATACAATGTGCAATATGGTACGCCACAACATATTCATATAACACAAATAGAAAAATAAAATTGCTATCACCAGATTACCATAAAACCAAAACAAAGTCAAAACACCCCAATCAATGATCAAAATCAAAGGCAATTAAAACTATAGTTAGATAGCACTTTAAAATGTTATTATAAGGACACCAGATAAACTCCCAGAAACAAGATATATCACAATTATCACAGAATGATTGTATCCAAGCCCTTGTTCTCCTGAACTCTGTCATCAATAGGACTCCACTGTACAGGATGGATCACTGGAAGAGGTCTACCCAAAAGCTTATTGGTGATCTTATCCAACATATGTCCTCTTTAAAAGGGGAGGATCACTATTTATCAGTAAAAATACCTACAGTAGTTATAATTATCTTTCAAACATAAATTAATGGTGAACTAGTTATTGCTTACTGCCTTTCTTCTAAGATATTACTTTTCCAGGATTAGTATACTTCCCCTATAAAACTTTGTAGACTTATTGATCTTGCCCTAACTTGGTAGAATTACATATTTTCCTTTAGTTGCCTTAAGAATATGGTTCATATGTCCTTGTTTGACATTACTTATGAGCAAGCCTTTTACTGCTAATTGGTTTCATTTATTTTCAGGCAGATTCTTTTAATAGGGATGATGGATTCCTCCTATTAGGATGTATCATTAAAACACTCTCTAACCAAAAAAAAAAAAAAAATGGCTACATTCAGGCACCATAAATATAACATCAACAAGACCATTTTCCATAGAGTTAACTTTCTTTCATGAGGAAGTGATAAAGTCTGTGAATTATGAAGTATTCAGTTCTTGAGATCAATCCTAGTGATTATGTTAGAACCACTATTTTTTTTTTTTAAATTAAATAGACAGATAGTCAGACAAATAGATGATAGTGTCCCCAGGTCCAAAAGTTTTCCAACCTTGTGAAAATTGTATGGCTAGGATATTATATTTTGAAATTGTGCATATATTTATATTAAGCTTTAACAACAAAATTGAAATACATTTTCCTTTCATGTATTTTGCATTTAATTTGAATTTAATAAATATGATTTAAAACCTTATGTTGAGACCATGATTTTCATTAAGAACTACATATGCAGGAAAAGAGCACAAAATTATCTTTGAATCCAGTAATTAGAAAGTATTCAGTCATCTTGGAGTGATTAGGAATTACAACAGAATTATATTAATTGATTTATATAGGATGCTTGAATTACAGTCATTATTAGTCCCTTAGATTAGTTTTAATTCATTAATTATGTGCTGCCAAGTCACTATGGACCCTTAGGGATACATAGACAGATTTCTCTCTTGATGATCTGTCCATCTGTTCATCTGTCCACCTGGTCAATTCCTCCAATAGTTCAATCTGAGTCCACCCACTCTGCTGCTAGTCATCCTCTTTCTCTTTTTCTTCCACCTTTCCAAGTTTTAGAGCCTTTTCTACAGAGCTAGATTTTCACATAGGTTTGAAGTAGGATCATTTGAGCCTGGTCCTTTGTGCATTGAGTGAAAATTTTGGGTTGATTCATTTGACAATCCATTTGTTTGTTTTCTTCAGTAAGATTTCTGTCAGGTATCTTTAAAGAGGAAATCACATTTGGTTGAAATCTGAATTAAAATTTGACTATTCTGAAGGAATATGCTTGCCAAATTCGAGATGCCTGCCTGCCTGCCTTCCTATCTTCCTCCCTTCCTCCCTCCCTCCCTTCTTTCTTCTATTTCTGATTAAAGCTTTTTTGTTGTTGTTGCTGTTATTTCATGGATGGGGGATTTATAAAAATCCATTTAACATAATAAAGATAAAAATCACAAACAAACCCCAAGGTAATATTTCAAAAGAATATGGGCAGGTTTTCTTTTTTAATGAAAGAACAACCTTTACATTTGGGACTGTATTTCCTTCTCCTTCTTCTCTTTCTTTTACTTCTTTAGCAATTTACATGAAAATGGCACAAGTCAAAATCATTTCCTTTGGAAAATATTTGCAATGTATCAGAAGAATATGTATAAATTATAGAGAGTTAAGATAAATGAAATGCATTTAGTTTTTTTTTTTTGTCTTCTGCTAATTTGGCACAAAATTCATCGATGTTAATTAGGATAGGGGAAGATGATGGATGGAAAACAAACATTTGCAGAGGCAGAACTTTTACTGTTTTCAAAGAAAATATACTTCTAAAGACATTAGCTCACTTATTTTAACCTTTCTGGTTCCCGGGAAAGAATAAACACTAATCTCTCTTGTTCATACTGTTTGTTTGTTTTTTGTGACTTGGTAGAATATACAAATCCAGACTCATTTTTTAATGTACTGTATGATTCAGTATGTGGTATAAAGCTATACAATGGATAAATTTAGTACCTAGGTGAAGCATACTATATGAACACAATAACTTCTTTGCCTCATATAGTTCTGAATGCCAGATTATTAATAGATGTTCAGACAGAATGAAATTAATTTGACTTTGGAGGAATCTTGTTTTTTGTTGGCTGCCTCCCAGATCTTAGCACATCAGCCTAATTTTGTAACATTAAAACCAAGATGATTTTAAACCAATCCCTTGATGCAAACTTTCAGAAGCTAAAAAAATTGATTCTTTGCTTCTGAAATCCTTAGCTGAACAAAAATAATTTAAAAAAATAACCTGGTCAGTTGACAAGAAGCTGAGAAAAACTAAAAATCAAAGAAAGTTGCTAAGAGAATGTAAAATAAAGAGGGGAGGCAGTGGAATCCTATTATCCAATAGCTTGTAAAGTAAATCTAAGTCATTCCACACAATGCATATTATTGACTTGATTGAATTTAGCTTAATGATGATAATAATGGCTTCAAACAGACAAAGGGTTTAAAAAGGAGACATGAATCCCTTGAAAGAGCTTGGATCAGAGCTGGGGCCAACTTAAACTTTTAAAATATTTTTTTTACTCAAAATAGATTTAAGCAATTGGGGAGAGACAATTTCATTAATACAACAAGGATATTGTTCTAATTTGAGTCTAAACTTCAATTGTTCTCAAATTCTAGGGAAAAAAATCAACTTATTGAAGATGGAGAGAAAGAAGTTAATTCTTTCTTTCATCCTCATCATCCTTTCATCCTATCTGATGAAAGCCCTTCCCCTCCATTTTTTCAACATCTGTTGTGATATGTCAGTTTGAAGCACTTTACTACAAATTAAGACTAGAGGTGCATTGAGGGCTAGAAAAAGAACATAAAAGATTCACAATGATCTAACAAGGGGTTTACCTAAATTCAGTGCTAAATACTTCCCAAGTTAGCTCATTTCAGCATCTTCAACAGGCATGAAAGACTGAAATGATTAATAGGAGAGTTGGAAAACTCTAGGGTTGAGTTATGTAATAAGTGGCTCATTTCAAAAGAAGGTAAGACTGAATTTCTTGAATCCTTAATAGGACAATAAGATCCTTAATATATCAATTAATACAAACTTTTGTAGTTTCATTGGGTTCTAGCAATCTTCTCATCCTTTCCCCTTCCTCAGAACTACTGGTTTTCTGCTTCAGTAGTCTGTTATTCTTCTGTTGCTTTTAATCCTGTTTACACTATGGATCTCCTTGCCTCCAAACATAATCCTGATATTTTTATTGGAAGCAGTACAAAGAAATATTCCTCTTTGTATGTCTTATTTCTTCAAATGAAAATGGGTCAGAAGGGCATCTTCATCTTGTGCTCCTCCAATAATCCTGATTGAGAGAATCATTCACAAACTGCTGTACATGGCAACATGGAGAAGGCAGTACATTTGGAAAGTAATGTCATTTTGCATTCATGTGCTCTAAGACTAGCAAGAGGCCTACAGCAGAAATAATGACAGTATTTAATGATATTGCTAATCACATTAGTGTTAACAAGGAATACATTCATCTATGGAGATTCTAAGTCTTCCAGGTCATGGTTATCCCAAAGGCACTTTTTGAAAGGGGCAACTGTTTTTCCTTGAAGACATTTCACTTCTCATTCAAGACACTTCAGAACTGAAAAAGCTTATTGGATGAGAAGCAAAACATCTTCAACAAAAAACAAACTCCAGTTGCCTTTGAAAAAGCAACTTTGGGAAGAACATGTTCATTCTTTTGAATGGATAGGTGGTAAGAGAAGACAATGGATATTCAGGAAGTTGTTCATTCCCCAAGAAGTGGCAGAATTAAAGTCTAGCATGATTTGGAAACTGATACGTCTCATTTCCTTACTGCCTGGTACTACATGAACTTTTAAAAAATGAAAAGAATGATACCTCCAAGATTTTCATCTGACTTCATCTTTTTCTCCAATTTCGGTTAAGGGAGGGTGTACCTACTCTTCCTAGCATTTGTGGGGCAGGATGCAAACCATTGTCATAAACCTAATATTCTTTGCATAGGTTCACACATTTCCCATGTTGCTGTGATGTATCCATTTGAAATTGTTTGTAGTGGAGGTATGATGTTAGATCAAGCAAGAAGTAGAGCATTGAGTGACACATTTATTTTATTTTTATTTTGTTTGGTTTGTCAATTGCTTACAAGATAATAGGTATAAGTAAAAACATAGCTATGAATACATGGATACATATAAGAAAAATAAAACAAACAATAGGACAGGGAAGGTAGGCACGTTGGTGCGCTTATGCATGCCCCCTACAGACCTCTTAGGAAGGGGGTGAGGTCAATAGTAGACAGTCTAAGGTTAAAGTAGAGGATTCCAGACATTGACCACTCTGTTGCTGAAGTCGTATTTCCTGCAATCAAGTTTGGTGCGATTAACCTTGAGTTTGTATTGAGTTTAAACCTTGAGTTTATATTGTTTGCTCTTGTATTGTTATGGTGGAAGCTGAAGTATTCATTGACAGGTAGGACATTGCAATGTATGATTTTATATACTATACTTAGATCGGACTGAAGGTGGCATAGTTCTAGGTTTTCTAGGTCTAGAATTTCAAGTCTGGTCGCATAAGGTATTCTGCAACGAATAGAGGAGTGGAGAACTCTTCTTGTGAAATATTTCTGGACTTTCTCAACTGTGTTAATATCAGATACGTAATGTGGGTTCCAGACTGATGAACTGTATTGGAGTATTGGTCTAACAAATGTTTTGTATGCTCTAGTTAGTAGTGTAATATTACCAGAGAAAAAGCTACGTAAGATTAGGTTAACAACTCTTAATGCCTTTTTGGCTATGTCCTGAAAGATTTTTCAAAGATTATGCTTAGAGGTTCAGCTATGACAGTGGGTAGCTTTTTAAAGAAGTAAGCACATATTCAGTCTGGTCCAATAGATAGAGATGGTTTTAGATTGCGTAGTGCTTTTTCAACATTGTCTACTGTAAAAATCAATATGTATTAGATCATTGTAGTTGTCTGTGGTTCGACTAGGAAATACTGGGCATGATCCATTGCTGTTTACAAATACTGAGCCAAAGAATGTGTTAAAGAGGTTGGGTTTAATAGTGTCGTCATTGCAGTCTTTACCATTAGGTCCTTTCAGGGGTGGGATCTTTTGGTTTGTTGTTTACAAAATTATAGAAAGCATGGGTGGAATTAGTGCGTAGAAGGTTTTCTTCTTGTTTAATGTGATAATTAGTGCATTCAGTCTTTATCTGGTGGCATAAATTTTTCTATCAGCTTTTGAAGTTGGCAACATGACCAGATTTGTTTTTCCACCAGAGTGATCTCTTTTTGGATTGAAGCTTCCTTATTGTTATGGGTGATCTCTTTTTTCTGGTTTTTGGAGTTGTAGTTTGATGACTCTTTTGACTTCAAGTAAAAATATGTTGTAATGGTCTTCAACAGTACTGCATCCAGTTAATAGAAATTGCCAATCAAGGGATGAGAGATCGTTGTCTATAAGATCATAGTTTCCTTTTTTGAAGTTATCATTGGGGATCACATCATTGTGTTGATTTTTGTGTGGACGTATGTTGAGATAAAAGTCAATCATGCTGTGGTCACTGTTGGAAAAGGGTTCTTTAATTTGTATTCTATAAATTGAATTCAAAGTGTTGCAGAAGATGAGATCGAGGCTGTTAAGTCTAGTATTGTTGGTTACTAGTTGTTCCAGTCCCAGGTTTGTTACAGCATTGTAGAAGGTTGCATGTATGGGTTCAGTTTTACATTCATTTAGGATCTAGTTAAGGTGACTGAAGTCACCAAGAAAGATAAAAGCGTGTGGGCCGGATGTTGCCCATGGTAGTAGTAAATTTAACTTGTTTACATGTTTGATGTCATAATCAAGGGCTCTGTAACATAGTAAGAATTGAAATGTGATATTTAAGGACAGTTCACAGTTAATGGTCTCAGGAAAAGCAAGCTCTTGGGTAACTTGGATGTTTTTTAGATGTAAGGACTTTTTATAGAAGATAGCAACACCACCTCCTCTCCGGATTTCACGATCTGATCAGTGAACATGATAGTCTCTTACTGTGGTAATGGAGACAGGGAGAGATGCATTGAACCATGTTTTATAGACAAATATGATGTCGAATTTAGCCATATTTAGCAAGAGGAAAAATTCAGGTATTTTATTCACAAGGCTTCTTCCATTGAGTAGCTTGCATTTAAGGCCAGTTGTAGTTGAAATTAAGGTAGTTAGGGGCGTGTGTACCTAGTTTTGAGTGATGGTGGGTTAGATGAAGTAGGGTTGGATGTGGAGCTGTGGGTTGTGTGACTTACTTTTGATTTTTTACATTGACCAAATGTGCACTGAGTTTGCTTGTACAATGCCACCCTGTATCCAAGAAGCCTTTAATATTTATTTCAATATGATTCTAAGCACAGATAAGCAACTGTGTTTTAAAATAACATATCTAATATTTTTAAGTCAGTGAGTTCTATAAGAAGGACCCTCAGCTTAATCTGGGCTAGCTTAATCTAAGAATTTATTTGTTTGGAGTTATTTTTATTGAATTGTGATTAACAAAGATTTTCAAGCAACTGACTGAGAGACTACAAAGAAAAAAAGACAGGTACTGTATGTTTACATATTTACCATACTTGTGAGCTATTTCGGGTTGCATAAAACACTTACCTGTAATTCATCTATGGCTTCTTTCATGGAGAAATTAACAATGGAAATGCTTTCCTCCTGTAAATGTGAGGAGCTTTGTGAAAACTTTCAAACCAGTGGTTGGATTCAATTTTTTTTACTACCGGTTCTGTGGGTGTGGATGGTGGGTGGGCTTGGTGGGTGTGGCAAGGGAAGGATATGGTAAAATCTCCATTCCCTCCCCACCCCATTAACCTGATTCCCAGCTCTGTTCTCTTGTGCAGGGCAACAAAAGAAGATCCAACCAATCAGCTGGGACTTGGGAGGCAGAGAATAGATGGAGGCTCAGAGATGGTATTTGTCCGTTCTCCGAACTACTCAAAATTTCCTCTACTGGTTCTCCAGAACTGCTCAGAACCTGCTGAATACCACCTCTGTTTCAAATCCATATATAACTGTGGTCAGAGTAAAGGAAATGTCTTATTCTGGAAATACATTATTTAATAACCAAAGCACAAACCAGCCAGTTAAGCATTTAAAACCCCATTGATTTCAATGGGAGAATTAAGCACACACTTAAATCTCTGCCACATAAATCAACTAGACTAAAAGCAGTTAAATCTTGTGTACCTTGTGTTCCTGACCTAATTCAATAAGCAACAGTAATTGTGGAGAGCTAGAGAGAGAGAGAGAGAGAGAGAGAGAGAGAGAGAGATGGCTAACCGAGCTTTGAAAAGTTATATATATTCAAAAGAGTAGAAGAGAATGGAAAGAGCGAGACTACATTTTTTTTAGTTGTGGCCATTAACAAACTGCAGCTTTTCAGATTTCATACAGCATGTCTCATGAGATGTGCCAGATAAGTGCAGGAAACAGAAAATGAATGTGCTGCTTATTAAGTGGAGTATGAAATGACAAACTACCTGATGCACTGAAAGACATGTTCACTCCTGGGATGAAAATTCTCATATTCTGTTAGCAAATCACGCCTTTAAAGATGTGACCTGTCCAGTTGTGAAGACATAGATGAATTACATATGTATCTGATGCTGCCTTTTACCAACTCATGCTTTAAATCTATTCAGTCCAGCCAAAATGTAACTCATTCAGAAAATTCTTGGTTTCAGATAGTACTAAAGGTACAAAAAATCTATTATATTCTCTCCCATTTCCAGCAGATCTTAAAGTTATGTGAATAGAATAGAATAGAATAGAATAGAATAGAATAGAATAGAATAGAATAGAATAGAATAGAATAGAATAGAATAGAATAGAATAGAATAGAATAATAGAGATGGAAAGGACCTTGGAGGTCTTTTAGTACAACCTCCTGCCTAGCCAGGAAATCCTATAAAATTTCAGACAAATGATTGTCCAATCTTAAAAACTTCCAATGTTGGAGCATTTACAACTTCTGGAGGCAAGTTGTTCCACTGGTTAATAGATCTAACTCTCAGGAAATTTCTCCTTAGTTCTAGGTTGCTTCTCTCCTTGATTAGTTTCCGCCCATTGCTTCTTGTCCTGCCCTCAGATGTTTTGGAGAATAGTTTGACTCTCTCTTCTTTATGGCAGCCCCTGAAATGTTGGAAAACTGCTATCATGTCACCCCTAGTCCTTCTTTTCATCAAACTAGACTTACCCAATTCCAGCAAATGTTCCCCTAATCATCTCAGTTGCTCTTCTCTGCACTCTTTCCAGAATCTCAACATCTTTTTTTACATCATGGTGACAAAAACTGAATGCAGTATTCCAAATGTGGCCCTAATGTGGCTGTTCCCAAGGTAGAGGTACAAGAAGTCATACATGTTGTATTTTTAAAACAATGGCCTTTGATTTCAAATTGTTGACAAATGAATTTAAAGTTATCCCAATTAAATAATGAGTCTTGAGCCTCCTTAGTGTATCATAATTCATATTCTCCAATGAGACACATCCATAGCCAAGAGTCATCAATCATGTTCTCCAGTTAGAATATTTGTGCAGCAGAAACTTCACTCACCTAGTTACTATCTTTGAAAACTATTTATGGAATTCACTTTCGATTTTCAAGCTGACGCACTGCTCTTTCAAACCCCTTTCTCCCCACCCCCCTTTCTGTTGGCAACTATACAAAGAACATAGAAATATTTTATGAGTTGATGTAAGTGTCTTTCTAATCTCTTTTGTATTGTCCATTAACAGAAGGGAGTATTACATTCAAATTTCACATGCCCATTGTAATATAGGAACTTGCTATTTAAATGGGACTATCCCATTACATTCATAATGTCAATGATGTCAATGAAATTTATCATTCATTACATCTTTCTCTCACATTGTTAAAGATACGATCCTTTTTATTGATCCATTAAAATATTCCAGTGTCTTAAAATGAACAGGAGAACAGACAGTTTGATCAGACTAGTCTAGCATTCTTCTATCTACTCAAAAACATGATGAAAACTCCTTAATTTCACAACACCTGGACAGACTTAACTATAGTTTTAACTGGGAAACTCTGAACATCCTAAACCAAGCTAAATTCAAAATTGCTAAGAAATTAGTTTGGCATTCAAACAAATTAACCATCAACAGGTGCATTGAGATAAATAACATTTGCATACCATTCAAAAGAAACAATAAAAAGCTAAAAAAGGAAGAAGATCAGAACACCTCCTAGCAAGCAATCAATACCCAGACAAGCAAGATTAACACCAAACAAGCAGTAAACAAATACCCCAAACAAGGAATTACCAACTCAGACAAATAATGAAACACTAAACCAATAGAACAAGTAGATTGACTTATGGTCATTGCTGAGTCTGGATATACATTTTTGCATCCATTCCTAAGATAGTCAAGTTTCTTTGCCAATTAAAGATAGTATTGCTATTGTTCCTTGTCTGTATATCCCTTATCTTTAATTCCTATAGCTAATCTAACCTTTTGTACACATCTCTTAATTAGACCAAACCAGAGAAGCTTACGTTCCTTTATATATCATCATTACAAGCAAAGCAACCTTTTAAGCTTAAATTAAGTTTGGTTATCAGCTGCTACCTTGGAAAATAGATTACTAAGAGGATTTTGCCATTACATTCAGGTGAATCAAGATGTCTTTTCGCCTCAAATTCCAAAGTTACTTCATATTTACCCAGAGTCCCCTCATCCCATGCTTGTGCCTATATTCTGGCCAATCCAATTAAGCTTCGATTATCTTCCAGTTGTGGGCAGCGTGACAACTGATCCCAAAGGACAAAATAAACCCTCATCTCCTGTCACTAAAGTTCAAAGGAAAAAGGCTTTGTCAATGCATCCTCAGAAACTCAATCTACCCTAACACTCCCATAGTTTCAGAACTTGACAACACCTATGATAATGTGAAGTTGGAAATTGTCTTATTATTCAGTGTTTACAAAGGCTACTATTCCAATTTAATTGCAGTTAGCTAATGTTTTAATCTTATTGTTTAGATCCAGTTTGCTAGGAGCCCAGAATCCTACGCTCTTTGAACTTTTCTATGCCCGTGTCAGATTGCTCTGAATATCTGCTGGTATAATCCTGTTAACCTGATGATCTGGATTTATTTTGTTTCTCTAGCCTTCAACCTCTGAATCTTAAAAGCTTACTTCTTGGGTTTGCAAGACTTAAGGTGTTTATGGCCAGGCAAACAGCTCCTTATGAGTGTTTATTGCTGGCTTTCTAACATAAAACTTGATGTTATGAGGAGGAATACACCTAGGTAGCTTGCAATATTCCTTTGCCTCAATGAAAGGAGCTATATGTAAATCCTTTTGATAAATAATGAAGCTATTTCAGGGACAAGTATACGAAAGGAATCAGTATGAGAGTTTGCTTCTTTTAAAATCCCCATATAATAGAAATTAATAAAATTTCAAAAGTTTAGCAGATTCATGGGTCATAGCTGACTTACAAGCTGGAAAAACTATTTTAAGTCACAAAGGTTGTGTGACCTTTTAATGAAAATTGTACATTTATATATTCTCCCAAGTTGTGAATTTGACTCTTGAGAACAAATATGCTTCCTTGCAAATTGGTCTGAATACTAGTCAGCCAGAATATTTCAAGCAAATTTTCAATACTTTATTTTATAGGCTTCTCACATTTATATTCAGACTGGTATACATATCTATACCATGCACCATGAATATAAATACTTAGCTAATCCCACTGTATTTATTTAAATGACATGATTGAGTAGTACAGTAAATTTTGCATATAAGAGATGTCTAGTTCAATCTCCATTTTCCTTTAAAAAGTCCAAGAAAGAACTCTTTCTGTCTAACAGTTATGAATCTGTTGCTGATTGACAATATCGTCTGGACTATAAAAAAAAATGAGAAGCTGAGAGAAAGTAGAATCATAGTTTGAGGGAAGAAAGGTGGCAAACAAAGGAAAATAAAAGGCAGGGGAAGGAGATGGTCTATTAAGAATGATAGTGATCCACATGAATTATTCTCTTTTCCCCGAAACCTAAAGTAAATGAAGAAACTAGATCTATATTTCTTATCTTATCTGAATTGGACAACAGCGAAGGAATAATGTGTCAGTCTGGCTTCTTAAAACATAATCACACAATCTTTAGAAAGTCTGAAACTGTGGGAAATTCCAGGGCAAAATTATGGCCATAAGGCATTGCTCAATATTTCAAGCAACGAAGCAATTACAAGAAATACATTTTGAAAAATCTGCACACAGAAGCTGTATTAAATAGGCATTTCCCTCTGGTTTTCCTAATGGAAGTTTCTATTGGCCCCAAAGCAAAATTTGCTTTGTCATTGGGCTTCTGCCAAATGTATGATGGAGATCTCAAGTTTTGTACTGAATATTCAGCATCCCAGCAATTAAATCCCAACCTTGCCAAATGGAAATAGTGAACACACCAGAATGGGAACTGAATATTATCAGTTTATTATACATTGTGCTATGTGCTCTTCCCTGCACGCACTTAGAAAGCTCATAATAGTATTTTTACAAGGTTACTTGAGGAATAGATGAGTATTTTGTTACCAGGCAGAAGCCAGGAAGAATGTAAAAATGTACAGCACTTCAAAACCTCCACTTTATATTGTGCTATCTGCAGTACAGAATCTGGATTAGACTTGCTTCTTTGTAGCAAAGTCAATGGATAGAAATAACTTGTATCCATAAATGGAATCCAAAGTTTTCATGTGAATTTGTCCAGTAAATGGAAGAGAGTGAATGAATAAACAAAATGACAGATGTGCTGTGTTACAAATTCTATTTGGTGTTTATGTTCCATTGAGGTCAAGTCACTTTCTATCAAAATTGAGTTTAGCCAGGAATTCATTTAGATATCAAGAAACAGAATGCAAAGAAATCTGTTGTAAAGAAAACATGTGAATTATAATCTGGGAATATTTAAAGAAAATGCTACTTCACCTAACCTTAAAGTCATCTTTCAGTTTTAGGACAAGTGGAAATTAGTGGGACCCAATGTATGTGTTTTGTCCTGTTATTGACTGTGAAGTTTAGAATATTTTCACCTGGCATCAGTTTACTGTTTTCATCGGTACACACTTCTTTGTTAGATTCAGAGCGTTATTTGACTAAAACAGATTGCCATTTATATTTTCAAAATGAATATGGGAATAAGGTAGGCAATCCTGTAGCCAATTACTTTTAAATTAGTCACAACCAAATTAAATGGATTTTGTTCAATCATTCTCATTGTCATCACTGTCAGATATTCAGTTGTCTGAGCCTAGGCCATGCTATGGATTAGAATCTTCCATGTTCCCTTCTCTCATACCACCTCCTCTACCATGATCATCCCGTTCTCATCCTTTATAATGTCCAATCAGTGTGTGTTAAGGTGGCCCATTCTTTTCTGTCTGCTGATCATGCCCAGCATGATTGACTTTTGAGAGAGTCATTTCTCATGACATGACCAAAGTATAACAGTCTCTGTTTGGTGAACTTGGTTTCAAATGATATTTTTGATGAGGTTCAATCTAAGACTTCTTTAGTTGTTATTTTTGCAATTCATGGGGTGCATAATAGTCACCTTCAGCATCACAGTTCAAAGGTATCCACCCTTCTTGTATCTGCTTTTTTCAGAGTCTATGTTTTTCAGCCATAAATAGCAAATGGAAAAATTATTGTATTAATTAATCTGTAGTTGGTTGTGAGGTTGGCATCTTTACTCTTGCAGATATTATTCATGTCACACATTGCAGTTCTTCCAAATACTATGCACCTTCTGATCTCAGGGCTGTACTCATCACTTTGATCAATTTTAAAGCCCAGGAAGATGAATTTTGATAGTCTCATTGTCACTCTGACTAGTGAGTTCTCTGCAGACTTTGTTCTCTTGATGTTACGATGCAGTCCAGTTTTTTTTACTTTATTTGTTTATTTATTTATTTATTTATGTATTTATTTATTTATTTATTTATTTGGTTTGTCAATTGCTTACAAGATAATAGGTATAAGTAAAACATAGTTATGAAAAAGAAAATATAAGAAAAAGAAAAGAAAGAAAAGAAACAATAGGACAGGGATGGTAGGCACGTTGGTGCACTTATGCATGCCCCCTACAGACCTCTTAGGAAAGGAGTGAGGTCAATAGTAGGCAGTCTAAGATTAAAGTTTTGGGGGTTTGGAGAAGAAACCACAGAGTCAGGTAGAGTATTCCAGACATTGACCACTCTGTTGCTTTCATCTTTGACTCTCAGAATTAGCCATTCCAGATCTTCTTTGCTTTCTGTGAGCACAGTTTGCCTTCAGAAGTTGTGGGTGCTCCACAACTGGAGGCTTTTAAGAAGAGACTGGATAGCCACGTGTCTAGAATGGTATAGGATCTCCTGCTTGATGTGCATTTCTCATAACTATTTCTGTGTACATATTGAATAGTATAGATGACAGGTTGCAACCTTGGTACCTTTTTTTTCAATTCTGAACCATTTTGTGCTTCTATATACCTTTCTTACAGTGGCTGTCAGGCTCATGGTGGAGACATTCTGGGAGCCCGACAATCAGGTGTGCTTGTTCTTTGAGTCTGCTCCTCACTTGCCAGCTGGGCAACATGATTGTGATCAGCTGTTCGGCACAGAGGGAGGATCGACAATGTGCACAGAGGCTTGGTAGCCATTGACATGTCTGCCATTCTGCATTGTTAGACCAATGGAGCTTCTGACTAGGCTTTCGGGGTGGTGGGGGTTGTGCAGAGAGGCTTGATAGCCATGGACATGTCTGCTATTCTGCATTGTTAGAGCAATGGATGGTGGGGGTTGTAGGTGATGGGTTTGTTGACATTAGGTGTAAGTAGTTGCAGGGTGGAGGTGAGGATAATAAAGAACAGGTACAGGTTAGCTGGGTGGGGTTGACAGACAACTATAATAAACACTGAGAGGCAGTTGCTCTCAGTGCTAGCTTTACTTGGAATTGATCCAGTGTTGCCTTTTTGGACTGTTGTGCAAATAACCCCTGGTTATTATGAATTACCATCGTGAGTACTGTGGTTTTTCAGTACAAATCCTCAGCTACCCAGTGGGGCTGACATAAAAGCTAGCACTCATGTTTTATTTGAAGTTTGCTCTTTGAAGTTTTTTGGTCTGAAGTTTTGGAAGGAGTGGAGGTCATGTCAGAAGGTAAAGACCCTGGATGGAATGTGGAAGGGAAGGAAACTGAAGTGGCAGAGGAAAAGCAACAGTATGAAAAGGAGGAAGCAGAGGAGACCATGGAGGCCAAGACTTTGATTAAACCACGGCAGAAGGAAGGGATGGAATTTGGCAAGTCACATAGGGAGGAGGATGGAGGAGTAACACCTGTTATCTCTCAGCCTGTAGTGAAGACGGAAAGGAAAGAGGTTAGGCTAAGTGAGCCATAAGGGAAAAAAGATTTGGATAAAGAGGAATGGGGTTGCAGAGACAACAAAGGATACAGGCACAAGATTGGAAAGTAGAAAGTTGCCTAATGTTGAAAAGGGTCAATGGACAGTCCTTGGGAGTGAAACTCTGGAAATGTTGAGAAATTTGAGGATGTTACTTTAAGAGAAATGTTACCTCCAGCCAAAGAAGAGTTGGACTATACACGTAGTTATCTATCAGTTCAGAATCCTCTATTCAGTTCTAGTCCTATGGGGTTTCAAGACACAGAAGTAGGCAGAGGGCTTGAATGTTCTGAGTTAAAGTCTAGGAGGTTGGATATGTGGAGAGGTGCTAATGTTAGAGTGGAGAGATGTATTAGGGACCAAGGGGATTATAGATTATATGACCATTATGAGAAGACCTCAGGGCAGTATGCTGAGAGAGGCCAGACTTCCCCTCAGTTAGTCATGCCAGACCGCAATAGTAGGAGCCCTGTGGCCCATTGGGGATTGCCGCCTCAGGGTGGATGGGGACCTCCCCCCTTGAACGCATCTTTTGATGGAAGTGCGGATAGAGTGGCCATTTTCCTGGGGCAAATACTAAATCATTTAAACCTGTACGGACACTATTATCCATCTCATTGGGCCATGGTGGTGGCAATAACAAGTGTGCTAGTCGGTGAGGCAAATGAATGGGCCGCCGATTTACACAGATACATTATGTTGTTGTTGTAGGTCACCTTTGCAATAGGTAGTAAATCCAACCAATTGTTTTGTTGGTAAGTAACATAACACCGCAAATATTGTTCTACTGCAACATTTGCTCTTTTAAAGGCTCCATTTGTACAGGGATGATATGTGATGAGATGATTTTTTTGTATAAAGTCCTTCCAGAAGCATGCAGTGAATTGAACCGATCTATCAGAAATAATTCATCTAGGTACTCCATGTAGACAATAAATATTTTTTAAGAAACAGATTGGCTAACCATCGAACTAATGGCAGTCCTTTGCAAGGTATGAAATGGGCCTGCTTAGAGAACAGGTCAATCACTGTCCAAATAATATTATATCCATTATTATCTGGCAAGTCTACAATAAAATCCATGCTAATCTATTGCCAAAGTTGGGTAGGTTCAGCTAACAGTTGGAGTAACCCTAAGGGCTTCCCCATATATATTTTTGTTGTTGCACAGATAAGACACCCTCTGACATATTTCTCTACATCATTTCTCATAGAAGGCCACCAGAATTGTCTCTTAACTAAGTGCAAGGATTTTAGGAATACATAATGCCCAGCATGTTTCTCACCATGGCAGCATTCTAACACTAATGTTTGCAATTTGATGGTACATACAATTTGTTTTCACACCAGGCTATTCCATTCTGGATTTCCATTTGAGCGCTGTTATCAGCTAACCATTTATCCTCCGCCTGTCAGTTCTGGAATTCATCGCTGCCACAGAGTTGAAGAATGTAGGAGGGGTGATGTAATTGAATAGTTCTTAGAGGGAAAAAAATTAGTTTGAAAGTTCAAGGTTACAGTGTGTGGCGCAGCAAGTAATTGCAGCTGCAGAGTAATTTGTTCACGTGATTAATGAGGTGTAGAAAAGTGGGTGGGTGTAGATTGAATTTTGTGGGAAGTCTGGAAGGGATTTTAGTTCTGAAATTTCACAGACGTTGCCAGTTCCTGTTTTTAATAAAGCACTTTGAGATTATGTCTGTCTCAGAGTTACTGATTGAACCGGATACATTCTGGAAACCTGACATTATTTCAGAATCTCTCTTTATTAACAGGGCTGCTGATAACCCCAGGTACTTTTTTCCAGCAATGGAGAAAGCTCAAGAATCAGCAAACACTGAAAGTGAGCAGGTTGGGGCTTGTGGGGGGGGATGGAGCATTAGCTGAATCCTTCAGCCCCCTTTGGAGGAGACGATGGATGCCTTTAGATTTGCAGAAGAGAGAGAGGATTTGGGAGCCAGGCCAAGACATTCCAACTTGTGGTGGGAGTTGCCAGATGACTTTAAACAGACAGCCGGAAGAAAAATCCTTCCCTAGTACTCTGTATACAGCAAAGGAGGCAGACTGGAGGGAGGAGGCCCAAATTGAGTCGGAACTCTCTCAAGATGACAACCCCAAGATTTATTTTTGAAGCCCATTGATGGCAGAATTACCACAACAATTCTAGCAATTAAAAGTGGGAAGTTTGGTCTCAAAGCCACATCCTGTCTGGCCATCACCTAAACAAGGGCACTGGGCTCAATGCTTCAAGCGATTCAATTTCAACATGAAATATATTCTCATAGGGAAAAACATATTGGTGGACGCCCTGTCCAGAAAACCCCAGTTTGACAGTCACCGAAAGGAAATAGTACAAGCCTTAATATCAGGGGTTCAATTGGCAGGCCAAGTAACCACTTGAGGCCAATCCAACCACAACGCCAAATGCCTGGAAGACAAGCTGACCACAGAATTAAAAGCAGCCCTATTGACCAATCCCTGGTTTCTGGACCATTGAACCAAATTAACAATGAATGAGGGACTGGCTTGGAAAGGGACTAAGCTTTATGAACCAGCAACCCTAAGACTACTGGTACTAAAGCATAGCCACGACTCGCAGCTGGGAGGCCACTTCGGGTTCTTAAAAACCCTACATTTACTCAGGAGACAATTCTGGTGGCCAAAAATGAAACCTGACGTTGAGGACTATGTAAAAAATTGTTCAATTTGTGCCACGATGAAACACAGAACTAGAAAAACCTCCTCCAACAAGTCACTGAACCAACACAGCTGTGGGAAGAAATTGCAATGGACTTTATCGTAGAATTACTTGAGAGTGGAGGGAATACAATCATTTGGACTGTCATTGACTTATTCTCTAAACAGGCCCATTTTATAGCCTGCAAAGGACTTCCATCTGTGAAAAAACTTGCAAAGCTGCTCATGAAACATGTCTATAGACTACATGGAGTACCTCATAGAATAATATCAGACAGAGGGTACAATTTACTGCAAAATTTTGGAAGGAATTTCTGAAATCCATTGGTTCCTCTCAAGGGTTATCCTCAGCTTTCCATCCTGTTTGTAATGGAGCAGCAGAGAGGGCTAACACCATGATTGAACAATACATTGGATGCTATGTAAATTATCAACAAGAAAACTGGGCTGAATTATTGTCATTTGCAGAGGTTGCTTATAATAATGCAGTACATAGCAGCATGGGGCTGACTCTATTCCAAATCAACACTGGGATGGACTTTGTCCCTATGCCAAAATTACCACATCCATGTCTCTAGCAGAATGGATGAACTCATGAAAAAAAATGTTGTGAAGATACAAAAAAAGCTTTGACTGAAGCTGCAAAAGATTACAAAAAGCAAGCGGACAAACATAGATCCCTTCAACCACCATTTAAAGTGGGACCGTTTAAAGTTTAAATTATATTTGTCAACCAAGTATCTTAGATTGAAACTTCATAGTAAAAAGTTGGGACCAAAATACTTGGGTCCATTCCCAATTTCAAAAATAATCAATCTGGTCATGGTCCAATTAAGTCTTCCTCAACTATTAGGGAAAATTCATCCAGTTTTCCATAGTAGTTTATTAAAACCAGTAGCTACATCAATCATAAAGCCAATACCAGTCACTCCCCCTGAACCGTTAACTGGATAGGGTGAGACACATTATGAAATTAAGAAAATCCTCAATTCTAGACTACACCGAGGACAATTGCAATATTTGGTCTTATGGAAGGGTTACACTCTATCAGATGCTAGTTGGGTAAAAAGTTGGGATGTACATGCTGATAAATTGGTTACTCAATTCCATGAGGACTTTCCCCACAAACCGAAGTGTCCTCGTGGAGGGGGGAGAGGGGGTTAAGGACAACGTATTAACCCCTGGTTGTGTTTTGTTCTTCTTTTCTTATAGGAGAAGGGATTTTAAGGGGGGATGCCTGTCAGCTCTGGAATTCATTGCTGCCACAGAGTTGAAGAATGTGGGAGGGGGTGATATAATTGAATAGTTCTTAGAGGGAAAAAATTAGTTTGAAAGTTCAAGGTTACAGAGTGTGATGCAGCAAGTAATTGCAACTGCACAGTAATTGGTTTATGTGATTAATGAGATGTAGAAAAGTGAGGTTGAATTTTGTAGGAAGTCTGGAAAGAATTTCAGTTCTGAAATTTCACAGATGTTGCCAGTTCCTGTTTTTAATAAAGCACTTTGAGATTATGTCTGTCTCGGAGTTGCTGATTGACCCAGGTACATTCTGTAACCCTTACACTGCCCTTACCATTGGAAGATCTGTTGTCATTATCTTTGTTCTTAATGAATTGATGTTTTCACGATTTGGGATGAGAGGCTGAATAACAGTGTCTTTATGGCTATCAAATTGAGGCAATCACAATAAGGCATCCGCCATTGAATTCTCCCCAGCTGGCACATATTTTAATATAAAATTAAAACATCTAAAATATAACACCCAACAAAATTGTTTCAGAGATAATTTATGTGGGGCTTGGAGGACTTCCAAATTATTATGATCTGTCCATACCTCAAATGGACATGGACCCCCCTCCAATAAATGCCTCCAGGTAAGTAAAGCCCAGCAAACAGCATACGCTTCCTTCTCCCAGATGGTCAATTTCTTTCTGTCTGGCAGAATTTCTGAGAGGTATAAATGCAAGGTTGTAACTTTCCTTTATCATTTTTCTGCAATAACGTGGCACCAACAGCTACGTCACTTGCATCTACTTGAACAATAAAAGGATCATTAGGATTTGAATGCCTTAATTCCGTTTTTTTTTTAAGTAACATTTTTAATCTATCAAACGCTTTCTGGCAATCAGATGACCATGACAGTATTCTATTAGGTTTTGATTTGTCACAACCTAAATGCTTCATCTGAAGGAGATCAATTAAAGGTAATGCAATGTCTGCAAACCGTGGAATGAATTGCTGATAAAAATTAGCGAACCCTAAGAAACTTTGTAATTGTTTTCTTGTGGTCAAGGGATTTCCATTCCAATACTGTTTTTACCTTATTTGGATCCATTTCTATACCATTTGCGGAGATACGATATCCTAAATAATCCAACTGCTTAGTATAAAAAGGTCTGAAACACTTTTTCCAATATGTTTCTATATGAGAAAGAAACAGAGGAAAAAGTAATGAGAAGGAATGTATTTTCTTGTGTCAGTGGCTTGTAAACGTGGAAACAATTTCAGAACAAAATTTATTCAAAGCACAAACAGAATAAGACAACTTTGGAACTCAAATTGTAAAATTCAGGTTTTGACTTTCTGATGTTCATGTATCCATTTTAAACTGCTGGTTCTTGAGATCTTTTCTCTAGAAGTCCAAGTAAGCTACTACAATCAGTTGTAGGGAAAGTTTTTTTTTTTCTTTCTTAAAATTACTAGGTACTAGCCTTTAATGTTTTAACCCATGAGTTCTCCAATTTAAAGATCTCAATTATGTTACTCTTAGTTCAAATTCGTAACGCTAATGCTCAATTTATAAATTGGATGGTGCTGTTTTTCAGATCACTGCCCTGCAGTTAATATAATTAACACACACTAGACAGTGGGATTTTTGTAGTAGCAATGGTAGTAATAGAAGTAGTACTAGTAGAATAAATACAGAAGGTTTTATATACTGTTCATTGCAGATCAAGATCAAACTAAGAAACTTCATTTATTTTATAAAGCTTAAAACTTGTAAACCTTTGGTTTCATCCTGACTAAGATTCACCATGTCCCCCTCAAAATTTAGGGGCACATATAATCCTAGTGTTTGGAAAAGTGGCTCACTTTTGAATTCTAGTAATTCTCAGAAAGGCCAACACAGCATGAATTCTAGTCATATATTTATTAAGTTCGCTATGTGACATTCTAAGGCAAATTTCATTTTTAGTAATGTAATTAAAATGTAGAAGGGGACTGACATTAATTAAGAAGATTTGGGGAACTCTGAAAGTGACATATATGCTGTTACCGAAAAAGCTTGAGAAATATTAAAGAACCATAAGGAAACAACCAACATGTATAGAAGAAAGAAAAAAGTCCAGCCTGCCAAACAAGGTACATTCAAATAGTCAGAAATTATAGACTTGGTGTATGTAACAGTAAAGCCAAGAATGAGATGCAACCCATGGAGGTCTGGATTTGGAGTTACACTCAGAATTAAAGTGGAAAAAAAAACACTACAGCCTGATCCAATCCACTACAACATTGATGTAATGTCCTTAAAACAAGTCAAAATGAAGCTCAGTAGTGTGTGTGGCCTCCACATGCCTGTATGACCTCCCTATAATGCCTGGGCATGCTCCTGATGAGGTAGCAGATGGTCTTCTGAAGGATCTCCTCCCACACCTGGACTAAAGCATCTCCCAACTCCTGGACAGTCTGTGGTGCAACGTAGCATTGGTGGATGGAGCGAGACATGATGTCCCAGATGTGCTCAATTGGATTCAGGTCTGGGGAACCGGCAGGCCAGTCCATAGCATCAATGCCTTCATCTTGCAGGAGCTGCTGACACACTCCAGCCACATGAGGTCTAGCATTGTTGTGCATTTGGAGGAACCCAGGGCCAACCACACCAGCATGTAGTCTCACAATGGGTCTGAGGATCTCATCTTGGTACCTAATGACAGTCAGGCTACCTCTGGTGAGCACATGGAGGTCTGTGCGGGCCCCTAAAGAAATGCCACCCCACCCACTGCCAAACCGGTCATGCTGGAGGATGTTGCAGGCAGCAGAATGTTCTCCATGGCATCTCCAGACCCTGTCATGTCTGTCATATGTGCTCAGTGTGAACCTGCTTTCATCTGTGAAGAGCACAGGGCACCAGTGGCGAATTTGCCAATGTTGGTGTTTTCTGGCAAATGCCAAACGTCCTGCACAGTGTTGGGCTGTAAGCACAACCCTCAGCTGTGGACGTCAGGCCCTCATACCACCCTCATGGAATCTGTTTCTGACCGTTTGAGCAGCCACATGCACATTTGTGGCCCGCTGGAGGTCATTTTGCAGGGCTCTGGCAGTGCTCCTCCTGTCCCTCCTTGCACAAAGGCGGAGGTAGCGGTCCTGATGCTGGGTTGTTGCTCTCCTATGGCCTCCTCCACATCTCCTGATGTACTGGCCTGTCTCCTGGTAGCACCTCCATGCTCTGGACACTATGCTGACAGACACAGCAAACCTTCTTGCCACAGCTCGCATTGATGTGCCATCCTGGATGAGCTGCACTACTTGAGCCACTTGTGTGGGTTGTAGACTCCATCTCATGCTACCATTAGAGAGAAAGCACCGTCAGCATTCAAAAGTGACCAAACCATCAGCCAGAAAGCATAGGAACTGAGAAGTGGTCTGTGGTCACCATCTGCAGAACCACTCCTTTGTTGGGAATGTCTTGCTAACTGCTTATGCTTTCCACCTGTTGTCTATTCCATTTGCACAACAGCATGCGAAATTGATTGTCAATCAGTGTTGCTACCTAAGTGGACAGTTTGATTTCACAGAACTGTGATTGACTTGGAGTTACATTGTGTTGTTTTGGTTTGCTTTGAATCAGTTAGGAGGCCCAGATGTTATTATTTTAGGACAAAAATTACACCAGCCAGTAAACTATCTGAAAGCCAGCTTATTGTGGTGACTAAACAACCAACCTAGAAATCAGGAGACTATGAGTTCTAATTCTGACTTATGTACAAAACCAAAACCCTTATGCACAAAACTGGGTGACCATGGGCCTATCACACACTCCCAGTCCCAGGAAAGAGGCAATGGAAAACCATTTCTGAAAAATGTTTGCAAGAAAAGTGTTAGGTTCAGTCGGTGGGTCCCAAGGATAGGCGAGGCATGGGTAGTGAACAACAGCTCTTTTTTTAGTAGATAGAATCTGAGACAAAATCCCCAGCGCGCGGCAGCTCTTCTTATAGAGCTGGCCGTGGCTAGGCAGCCAATGACAACTCTTTGAGTTTGCCATGCTTGGTTTTAGCCAATCGCGGCCAACTCTGTATGAGCCAATCAGGAATGTTCAAGCCACCCAATCACAATCCGGCTTGTCTGGACCAATAGGAATGCAGGGTTTCAAGCCTGCTAATATGGAACACCCCTCCCCTCTTGGTTCCGTCCAAGGGGCGGGATAACGTAGTCACGTAAATAGGCGGGTCTTCGGACCTGCCTACTTGACTTGCGCGGTTCATAATGTCTCTGGTCGTCGTCGGGTTCAGACGGGCTCCGCGTTGCTCTCAAACTTCTCGCTGGAACCGCCTGGAAGGGTGAGCCTGGCCTACAGCTGTGACTCCTGCCTGGTGTATCTGGGTT
Organism: Notechis scutatus; assembly: GCF_049901735.1. Classification (NCBI taxonomy): domain Eukaryota; kingdom Metazoa; phylum Chordata; class Lepidosauria; order Squamata; family Elapidae; genus Notechis; species Notechis scutatus. Next base: position 149,270,296 of record NC_142012.1, on the reverse strand, counting down.
GGTCGAGTAGTTCACTCCGTCGCTCCCGCCTGGACTCTCCGGGCTGGTTGAGCTTGTCCGGCTGCTACTTCCAGGTGAAACACCCGTCCGCCTCGGTTCCCTGTTTGTAGATGAGTATTGCTGGATTAATGTTTGTTTTTTATTTAATGTGTGTGTGAGGTGTTCTACTTGTGCAGATACCGGTTCTTTTTCTAAGTTTGAGGTCCCCCCCTCTGATTTCTTGGTTAGAGTCTGTGAGGGGGAAAGTGGCCAGTCTAGATCGTAGCTGGTCAATGTGCCGTTTCCAGCTCCTACCGTCAGTGGTCTGGAGCCGGTAGGAGCGGGGGCTGGTGACTTGGATGATCTTTGCTGGTAGCCATAGTGGGTCCCCAGTAAAGTTTTTAGCGAAGACAGTGTCTCCCACGTTGAAAGCTCGGTGGCGGCTTGTAGATCCAGGAGGTTTCTCTGGAGTATAAGTAGGGTGCAAACGGTCTAGAGGTGACCGGAGTCTTCTGCCCATGAGCAATTCTGCTGGGCATTTGTTCGTGGTGGAGTTGGGTGTGATGTGTTGTATTAAGAGCATTTTGCTGATTTTTTTGTGGATGTTGCCATGTTCAATTTTTTGGATAGTTTTCTTTGTGAACTGAACTATGCGTTCAGCCCGCCCATTCACTGCTGGGTGAGCGGGCGATGTCAATGCGTGTCGGATGCCACGGTCTGCCAAGTATTGCTCAAACGCCAATGCAGTAAACTGAGGTCCATTGTCAGATACTATCACATCTGGCAGACCATGCGTGGCGAAAAGTTTGTTTAATTTTTTGATGACGGCTTCTGTGGTGGTTGTCTTCATTTTGCTAACTTTGAGCCAATTTGAATAGGCATCAACAGTGATTAAAAAGGTATGTCCTTCGGTTGGCCCCGTGAAGTCAATATGGATTCGCGACTAGGGGCCTCTGGGGGTTTCCCATTCCAGTGGTGGAGCTGCGGGGGGAGCCGAGTGGGTTTCTTGGCATCTGCTGCAACCGGCGACCCAAGTCTCTATTTGTTTGTCCATGCCTGACCACCATGCGTAGCTTCTGGCCAGGGCTTTCATTCGTACAATGCCCGGGTGCCCGTCGTGCAGCATCTTTAGAACTTTTTTTAAAAAATATTTCTGGTATAACCACCAGGTCTCCCCAAAGAATGCACCCCCTTTGTGAAAAAAATTCAGTTTGCCGGTTTTTAAATGGTTTAAAGAGTTCATTTTTTTCGCTTTCCGGCCAACCCCTCTCCACCCAGCTGAGGACTCACGCCAATCATTTGTCCCTTTTTGTTTCATGGGCAATGTCTTGCGCTGTCAATGGTGGCGTGGTTATTGTTTCTATTTGTAAAATAGATAAGGTGGGTGCTGGGTCGTCTAGGACATCTGGTAGGGGGGATCGGCTTAAAGCATCAGCGTGCGAGATGGTCTTGCCGGGCCGGTGTGCTAAATGGTAATTATAAGCGGCAAGAAATTCAGACCATCTTGTCATCCTAGGTGACAGGATGTTTGGAGTGGGTTTGTTCCCGGCCAATATGCCAAGTAAGGGTTTGTGGTCCGTAATAATTGAAAATGTCCTACCATAAACGTATTCGTGGAATCTTTTCACTGTGGAGACGATGGCTAGGGCTTCTTTGTCCAGCTGGCTGTAGTTCCTCTCAGGCTTGGACAGGGTTCTTGAGAAAAATGCGATGGGAGCCTCTTTGCCATTCGGCAAGGTGTGGCTTAGGATTGCCCCGACACCAAAGGGTGATGCGTCGCAGGTGACAGTCAGCGGCAGGGTTTCGTTATATTGAATAAGGACTGCATCGGAAGTTAGAAGGTTTTTTATTTGTTGGAAAGCGCGTTCCTCTCGCCTTCCCCAGATCCAGGATGCCGTTTTGTCCAGGAGCCTATGCAAGGGTTCCACGACAGTCGCCTTCTGGGATAGGAAAACATTATAGAAATTAATGAGTCCGAGGAATGCTTGGAGTTCCATTTTATTTTTCGGTCTGGGGGCTTCCTTGATGGCTTTTAACTTTTTGTCAGTAGGGTGAATTCCATGTTTGTCTAGGAGGTACCCCAGGAATTCAACCCTTTCAGTACAGAGCTGGCACTTCTCCTTTTTTACTTTGAGGCTGGAGTTTTTAAATTTTTGTAAGACTGCTCTAAGCCGTTTCTCCAATTGTTTCTTATTGGGAGGTGCTACTAGCATGTCGTCGAAATAGGGTACAACTCCTTTAATTCCCTGTAGCAGTCTTTCCATTAGGCTTTGAAAAACCCCAGGTGCGACACTGACTCCGAATTGGAGTCGGTTGCATTTAAATGCCCCTCGATGTGTCACGATTGTTTGTGCCTCGGCGGTTTCAGCATCGACCGGCAGTTGCTGATAGGCTTGTGCCAGGTCGAGCTTTGCAAAGATTCTGCCACCCCCCAGTGAGTGTAGGAGATGTTGGACTACTGGCACAGGGTAGGCACTTTGCTGCAGGGCATGGTTGAGGGTGGCCTTGTAGTCTCCACAAATTCTCAGGGAGCCATCTGGTTTGATGGGGGTGACAATGGGTGTTTCCCAGCGGGCATGGTCGATAGGTTCTAATATACCTTGCGTGATGAGCTTATTTAGTTGCTCGTCTATCTTAGGCTTGAGTGCAAATGGCACTTGGCGCAGCTTGAGGCGGATGGGAGCGATGTCTGGGCTAAGATTGAAGGAGATTGGGGACCCCTTGTACTTGCCTAAAGTGTCATTGAAGACCTCTTGGAAGTCTCGTACAAGCGTCGCCTCCCAATCTTCTCCATCTGTGTGATTGATGCCTGCCATCTCGATCCCCAACGGCGAGAACCATTGTAAACCAAGTAAGCTGGGGCAGTCTTTTTCCACAATTGTAAGTGGTAGGATGTTGGTGCGGTTTTTGAAGGTGATCTTGAAATGCCCGATGCCAGCCACTGGGATGCGGTTTCCTTGGTAGTCCTTCAAGATCAATTTCTGGTCACTTAGTTCTTGGCGGCATATGTTGGGTATTAAACGTTTGATGGTGCGCCAGAAGACCATGGAGAGGTAGGAGCCAGAATCTACCTCCATGGTACATGGTTGGTTTTCGATACCGACCTCGATGCGTACCTTCCGTGCATCTATTGGTGAAGAATGGGCGATGATGACTGTTTGGTGTGTTTCTTCTCTTCACGATGCCTCGTTAAATCTTTTGTTTCTGCTGTCCCAGCTCCATCAGCTGTCAGTCTGGCGGTCCCGGGTTTTGGTGGGGGTGCCATCTAGTCTCCTCGGGCTGTTGCCTCGATGCCGGGGGCTGAAGTTTCTTTTATTGTGGCATACTTTAGCAATATGCCCCCGCTTCTTACAATGTCGGCAAACAGCGTCTAGGAACTTGCATTCGGAGCGCAGGTGATTTCCTCCGCAGCTGGCACACTGGTACCCTGACTTGCGACCGCACCGGTCTCGCTGATCGCGTTCTGACTGAAGTCGGTGAATTTCTTCTTCTTCGCTGTCAGAGGGGGATTCGACGTTGCCATGGTGGGTGGTAGCTGTGAGTTTTTCTGGTGTGGTAGTTGCCTCGTTAGTTGATTGACGGTTGGTTCCATTTGAACGCCGCATTCAGGCTGCTGATTTGAGGGTAGCCTCGGCTGCAGTTGCTTCAGCTATGGCGTCAGCGAGGGAGATGTCACCCTTGGCCATTAGTCTGCTTTGGAGTGCTGGGTCTTTCAGGCCGAGGACGACCCGGTCTCACATGGCCTCATCCAGGTTGGCGAATCCGCACAAACCTCCAAGGTTCCTCAGGTCGGCCACGAATTCACCGATGCTTTCGCCCTCGCGCTGGTCTCTTTGGTAAAAATCATGCCTTCGGATAAGAGTTGGTACGGCCGGAGCATAGTGGTTTCGGAGGATGGGAGCTAGGTTGTCCCAATCCATTGTTTTGATGTCTGCGGGCTTTGCTAGTGCCTTGGCCATTTTAAAAACGGCGGGCCCGCAGTGCGTCAGAAATACCACCCATTTCTTGCTGCCGGTGGCGTCTTTCAAGTTGTTGGATTCCAAAAACATTTGGAACCGATCAATGTAGGACTCCCAGTCCTCGCTGGCTGGGTTAAATGGTGCGGGCGGCGTGGTGCTGCTGGCCATTTCGCTGGTCGTCTTGGCGCCATTGCCGTGTGCTGGTTAATCTCGATGTCTCAGAATCCCACCTTCGTCGCCAGTGTTAGGTTCGGTCGGTGGGTCCCAAGGATAGGCAAGGCATGGGTAGTGAACAACAGCTCTTTATTTAGTAGATAGAATCTGAGACAAAAACCCCAGCACGCGGTAGCTCTTCTTATAGAGCTGGCCGCGGCTAGGCAGCCAATGACAACTTTTTGAGTTTGCCGCGCTTGGTTTTAGCCAATCGCGGCAAACCCTGTATGAGCCAATCAGGAACGTTCAAGCCGCCCAATCACGATCCGGCTTGTCTGGACCAATAGGAACGCAGGGTTTCAAGCCTGTTAATATGGAACAAAAAGTAAATAGACTTAAATCACTCAAGCTTCTTTAGGGAGAATGTAACACTGTTACATCATCTCTATTGAGGAGGCCTTTTTTTCCTGATCTTTATTTAAAGGTTTCTATGTTTATTCTAAATTGTCCTTAGCTCACAGCATTGTGGAAAGCTCCTACCCCCCGCTTTTACTGCCTTTACTGGCTTGTTAATTCTGAATTTGTCCATTTAATTCCATTAGTTACACAGTGTACTTTTAGCTAAGGACTTTTGATGTTGTCTAGACAGAAATATGTAGAGGCAGGTGGTCTTTTACAGTTTAATGCTGCAAAATAGAGTTGTTTAAGGGGAAAAAAATCTAGCACTTTAAAGTGGGCACAACATTTGACTGAGTGTCAGGACAATTTAACAAAATACCATCACGCTAACATTGTAGTAACAATTACTACCCACCTGCCTTCAATCGAGGACCTGTATACTACACAAGTCAAAAAGAGGGCTGTGAAAATATTTACAGACCCTCACATCCCAGACATAAACTGTTTCAACTCCTTCCTTCAAAACGATGCTATAGAGCACTGCACACCAGAACAACTAGACACAAGAACAGTTTTTCCTGAATGCCATCATTCTGCTAAACAAATAATTCCCTCAACACTGTTCAACTATTTACAAAGTGTGCACAACTATTACTGTTAATCTTCTCATCACTCCTTATCACCCATCCCCTCCCACTTGTGATTGTTGGACTGTAACTTTGTCGCTTGTATCCTTACAATTTATTTTGACTGTTTCCTAGTATGATTTGATTGTTGATTGTACCCTATGACTATCATTAAGTGTTGTACGTTATGATTCTTGTTTCTTGATCCCATTGCACTTCTTGAAATCTCTGCAAAGGCAGTTCTGGTTTGAAACCAATGCAGTGACCCTCCTAAAATAGGTCTCAAGCACCCATGCATAAAGAGTAAAATGTGTTATCATTTTAATACTCTTTGTTTTACAAAATGCTGTCCCTGTTTTATAAGTTTCATTTCTTCAGGTGCATTTTTTATGCATCAACACATCTTTCTCCCACAAAACCATTTCTTTTTGCTTTCTAAATAATTGAAAAAGATCTTTGCATTTAAAAAGGTACATTGCCTAAAGCAGATCTGGTCTTTTTGAAAATGAGATGTATTTGGTATATTCAAAAACTCTGAAGTCCAACCAATAGTTTTAAAATCCAGAACAGTGTGAAAATAAGTTAAGGAAATGAAAGATGAAATGTACTGAAAGTTTCTTTAAATTTCATTCTTTCAGATAACTATTTCCCAAATTTTAGAAGGTTCTGGTTTATGTGTATGCTGTTCCATAAATTGAAAAATGTAAAACGTCAACTAAAAATACAAGTAGAAATATAACAATATATTGCTTGGGAACTTTATTACAACATATAGACTGAATAGACATTCTATTCTATACATGAAGCATTTTTATTAGTGCTGTGCCAAAAAGAAGAAAGGAAAGGAAGGAAGGAAGGAAGGAAAGAAAAAAGAAAGAAAGAAAGAAAGAAAGAAAGAAAGAAAGAAAGAAAGAAAGAAAGAAAGAAAGAAAGAAAGAAAGAAAGAAAGAAAGAAAGGTGGATGGATGGAAGGAAGTACATGTACATGTAGTGACCAAGCTGAGTTATCAGGTCCCATATAATGCCCTAAAATGTCTCTAGCTTCCCACACCTCAGTTAAATCTTGAGATAACTTTTTCAGAACAGAAAGTGTGGATAGTTATAAATACTAGCTTAAGAAATTCTATATCACTCTAAAAAAAAGGTGCAAACAGAGATCTCTTCAATGGGGGAAAGGGTTTTGCCCATGGACAAACCGTGTCCCTCCCCACATGTTTTCATTACTTCTTATGTTTATTTGTGAAAGTAGAAGACAGGTTATTGACAATTACCAAACCATGACATTTCCATGTCAGAATCTGAGATGTTAAAGAGGCTGGGGAGAGGAGGGGGAAGAGAATGCTATTTGCTGCAAAATTTTGTGATAGTGTGAACTGACAATCTTCTTCTGTGATTTTTCATCCATTAAAAAAAATCCATAACGTGCAGTTAACCTACTAAAATTAGTACAGGTGTACAAGTGATTTCAAGGTCAGCTAAGCAACATTACAAAGTAATGATTCTCAACTAATTCTCAATGAGAAATGAAGTATAAATTAGTAGAAAAAGGCTCCAGGTATTTGCCTATTTGATCAGGAGCTATTAAACTTTCAGAACTTGCCAAGTTTATCATGCATGGCTTTCCTGGTTTTCATTTGAGCAATTAGAAACACTTTTAAAAAGTTTGCCTGAGTGCAACAAAAAACAGTGAATGTCTGGAGTTGTATAAAGAGTATTACCACTTCTTTTCTATGAGATACAAGTTGGCTGTAACTAATTTAAGTATTGTTAACTTTCTATTGTTAACTGTTAAAAATTTTAGCTTTCCTCTTTAGTATATCTACTTGCCAGTCTTGGAAGAGCTGTCCTTAACTTTATGTAAAACTGCCTCTTCATGTCAAGTCAGTAATTTCATTCCTTCATTTTATTCTTCAAAACTGCCTGATTCCTATCAAGTGTGGTAAGCTCACAACATAAAAAAATAATAAATATACCAAAAATGCATAGTTTAATAAGTAGAAGCATCTGGAAATCATGTTGACCATGCAATTCATAAAGCTAAGGTTTTGCCCATGGACAAACCGTGTCCCTCCCCACATGTTTTCACTACTTCTTATGTTTATTTGTTCTCTCACCCCCCAATATCCTTTGATCTTTGATCAATGCAGTGAAAAAATCCTACAAATAAGAATAGCTGGAGACACCTCAAATATTGAATTAACTCTTGGAATTCCATTATGAAATTCCTTGAATGAAAATTCCTTGAATGAAAATTATAATTATAATTTATAATTAAAATTTTAATGCTAACTGATTGTTCCAAGTTCTGACTCAGGCTTTGGATAGGACCCACTCTGTGAAATCTGGAAAAATTGCCCCCATTAATATATTTTTATAAATGAAAAAGTTATGTGTGCATTATTTGCAATATTTTCAGAAGTCTTGCCTGGAGCAAAAGTGTGATTAGTTGAAATTTCAAACTACACTGAGACTGATGATACTACAATTTTTGTTGATGTGGTACTATAGATGTTCTATGAGGGTAGATGGGCTCCAATATTGACTTGTGATATCATAGCCCATAAAAGACAGGTGTAGATCTGTCTAGTTAGTCTGTCCTTGCTTCTTCATATTATTCATGTATGAATGATCAAGGTTCTTTCTGGGAGAACAAGCAAAGTTCAATAATACTATCTATCTATATATCTATGCCTAGGAAAGACAAATGGACAGTCAGCAGGGAAACTGAATTGTATCAACATTTTAAGTAATAAAACTCAGCAGGATATGCTGTTGTTATGGTAGACTTCCTGATGTGTCTCAGCGTGATTATAATGTGTCTTTCTTTAAAAAGAAGCATAATCCTTTTGGGTGATCCATAGCACTAAATATAATTAAATTTCTATTGTAAACTGACCAGCCAACTTTGTACATTTACCTTGAGAAGAGGTAGAACATCTTCTTTAGAGATATATAAGTAGCACCTTGCTTTTTTGTGTGATAACTTTGCTCCAACATACACCTGCTAAAATTAGTACAATTCTTATGTATTTTTTCCTATTTTTATCCTCCTTCTATTGCAAATGAAGTTTTTGCTCACTCATCCCTTGAAATACAGCTGAAATTGAAATCCCACTCCTGCCTAAATTCTTGCACAAGATTGCCAAATAATTTTAAAAACAGATGCAAGAAGAGTGATGAAGTATTTATGATTTTTCTTTATACAATGTTGCATTTTTTAAAGCAGTCTATTTGAAAATGTTCACTGTAAAAAGGAGAACTTCTGCCTTTTATCCATCCTCACCGGATATTCCCTATGTCAAAACCCTCTCTATCAGGGGTGACAAACTCAAGGCCCAAGGGCTGGATCTGGCTCATTGGGTGCTTAGATATAGCACATAGGGCTGCACTGGAAATATCAAAGGACTAGCCCACGGTGCCTCTGCCAGTGAAAACGGAGTTTGGGAGAGCTGCAGGCGGCCATCCTGAACTCCATTTTCACTAGCAGAGGGTTGATATATATTGTGATGAACATCTTTTAGAAAGCATGAAAACATATGTAGGCAATTTCATGTTCATAAGCGTACTGGAAAGCAATAAGGTTGTTCAAAGACATTTTTGACCTTCTTAGGAGGACTGGATTGCAGCATCTGCAGGAGTCCTGAGCATGCTGACTTAGTAAGACTAGATGGTTCTGATTTGTTCTTTAGTTCTTAGCCAATTTGGAAAAAAATGTAGCAGAGAATACTCAGGAAGAGAAGGTGACATTATACAAGAATTCTGATTGGCTTGAGAAGGCTAACTGATATGTATCTAAAAATAATAAGAATGGCTTTCAAGGGTATAGAAAAAAATACCTTAATTGCTTTTCTTATCAGAGCACTGCTTGAATGAGTTTAGTATATTTCCCATCTTTTAAAATCACCTTTGTCTGATGGACTGTTTGGGAAGACCTCTGAGATTATCAAAAAGTTATACTCCTTCCAGATTTTGATCTGATATTCACTTTTGATCTGATGTTCATGCTCAATGAAATCCCTATACATTAGCAGTGGAGAAAGCAATTGAACATGCTTGTATTACTTTACATCTGTTTCTTTCCCAGTTAAGAGAGAAGTTAATGGGTGAATGAAGACCGATGAACTCACGGGGAATCATTACATCAGATCATGGGTGCACCTCAGAATTATAGCAACTTCAAGGACATCCTATACAATTATATAAACTTAAAGAACTTTTAGCCTATAACTGATCAGAGTCAATAGATATATCATAGGGTTAGATAAAATTAAAAATGGGCTCCATGAATTGACCTGAGTTATCAAAAACACAGATGAATTATAAATGAAATAAATGATTAGCACATTGGATGAATATCAAATATATAAATGTATCTTGGCACCTTATCTGTCTGCCTAAGCTTCTGCTTATTGCCCCAGTATCTAAAAATAAATTGTCCAAGAATAAGCAGATTAAATTTCAGTAGTAGAATGAACGATATGCAAGTAGATTTTGGTTAACTGCAAGGAAGGAACAGTATGTGCTTGACCAACAGAACAGAGATATTATTCTTGTTCAGAAGATGAGAATATATGCTTAGAAGTTTCTTACATGTAGGAAAATGTGGCAGAAAAAGCAAGACATATGCATTTGATATTGAAATACTGAAGTGATACTGATAATTATATAAATTGTTGAAATAAAAAAATAAACAGGTTTCATTTTTAGTTTTTCTTTGAATGATCTTACTGAATAGGAAAGAGCACAATTCATAATGAAGGGAACTTTACTAGTGGCACTGTCTCCTATGTTATTTGTGTTGTTTGCATATTAAAGCAATTTCAAAATCAGAATTGTTCTTAAAGTTTTATACTATGTATAAAGTCTTAGGATAAAGGTTAGCAATAAAGCAAAAAAGTAAACAAAGCCCTTGGTATAAGTCATTCAATACATGAATTTATTACATATATTTGGTACAAATAATTGCCTCATGGAAGATAATTGAATTAGTTTATTTGGGATTGTGCATAAAACACTGAGCCATAAACTAACTCAATGGGCTGAGTATGGACAACACGCACACATGGACAAAATTAAACACAAAAAAGATGAGGGGATCAAACTATTTTTCAAAGCACCAAAAGGCAAGACAAGAAACAACAGATAGAAACTAACTGAAGCAACCTAGAACTAAGCAGAAATTTTCTGACAGAACAATTAATCAGTGAAATGGCTAGCTTTAGAAATTGTGGGTCTCTAATTCTGAAGGTTTTCAAAGTAAGACTAGGTAGCTCTTTGTCTGAAATGGTATAGGGTCTCCTACTCAAGCTGGGGGGTGGATTAGAAGACCTCTGAAATCCCTTTCTGTCCTACCCTATCCTATTCACTACACTTCTAACTAACTTGTTAAGTTATGTTGTAAGAACACTGCCTTAATCATATCTGGGGTAACATAATATTTGCAGAATCATTTCATTCCAATCACATTCATATATAATCACCTGTTTGAATTAAATCTATTTATATTTTTGGGGAAATTTAAGTGAAACACATTTTATTTGTCCCCTCTATAACTCTTGAAGTGAGTTGTTGACAGATAATCAATAATTTCAATTCCACAGGTAATTCCAATTTTTATTTTCTTGGAACAAGGAGAATATCAGTTATGTTGCTATTTCTTTATCTTCCTCTACAATGAAGGCTGCAAAAATGAAGGGATTGTTGTATCATAACCACTTAAACATATAATTCATATAATTCAGGACTGGGTATCACAGTTGTATGATACAGTGGAAAGATCAGCTTTCAAGTTTTCTTAGAACAAAGATGAGATGGGAATGTAGGAATATTTGCTGTAAATTTATTGTTATAGCTTGTATCATTCATGCAACTATTTGGAAAACTTCCAATCCATTAAAGCAGGGATCCCCGACACCTGGTCCGCAGACAGCTATCAGAGCACAGCCTGGAGAAGGTTATATGTGCAAAACCATCCCCTCCCTTCCTGCAGTCCCCAGCTGCTGCCATTGCGGTCTGTGAAGCTGGAAAGATTGGGGACTGCTGAATGAAAGGGTAACATAATATTTGCAGAATTGTTCTTCTTGAACTCAAAATGCAAAATATAATTGTAGATTAAAAGGTGTTTCTTCAAAGATGAATGAATGGATGATGTACAGTAAAGACTTAAGCTGTTTTCAGTTTTGTTGTTGCTGTTGTTTTTGTTTTGTTTAATATTGACCACAATAAGTAAGGCAGTAATAAAGCATGCTCATCATCTTTATAAGTTTATTCAAAAGTAACTGTTACTGAATTTAGTAAAATCCAAGCATCTATGGAAATGCAATATAATTCCCGTAGACCCTTGAAATAAACACATAGCAAATCACAATACAATTTGATCTATAATTACTTTAAAATATAAGAGAAAAGACTTAGAAAAGCAAGGAAAAAATAAGCAAAAACTTCAATTACTCAATGTACATGGATTTCATCTCCCCCCTTCCTCCCCGGCTTGATAACCATGGGAAAAATCTTGGTTTCTCTAGAAAAGTAACCCTTCATTGGAAAACTAGATTAATAAAATATTATTTTCCAGTAGTTGTAGTCCACTTGAGAAATTCCAGTGGAACAGTCATTTCTGTCTTTTTCAATATAAAAACAAAAACAAAAAAAGTCTTGTTCCAACTTAAAGGCTGCTGAAAGGAGAGAAAACCATTGGAGGACAGAAAAAAGAAGTGATGAGTGGTAGTAATAATTACTTATTTAACAAAGTGTGTGATACAGACCTTTAGCAAAGTGTGTGACACAGACACTTTGCAATGAATAGCTAGAAAAAATGTGGGATGATAAGAATGCTTGTTTTTGTTTCATCCATGAAGAATGATGCTAAGCCTTTTAGTGAATGTTATCTTAAAATGGAATCTGTCTTCCTTTTTCAAGGATTGCATTCTGAAGTCAAATACAGAATGCTCTGAAGAAATGATTTTTTTTTCTGATTATTTTTAATGGTCTGATTTCTGATGCCAGATTTGCATTCATTTATTCTTTCATCTTAACCATATTTCATCAATTTTAAACAAAACGTTGAGATATTAATTTCTAGATTCTATCATATCAGACCTAAAATGGATACCTAACATCAAAAATGTCATCAAAAAGCACAACAAAGAATGTTTCTTTTCTGTGCCAACTCAGAAAGCTCAAACTGCCCAAGGAACTGCTGATACAGTTCTACAGAGAAATTATTGAGTCTGTCATCTGTACCTCTGTAACTGTCTAGTTCGGCTCTGCAACCAAACAAGACAGACACAGATTTCAAGGAATAATTAGACCTGCAGAAAAAAAAATTGCGACCAACCTGCCTTCCATTGAGGACCTGTATACTGCATAAGCCAAAAAAGAGGGCTGTGAAAATATTTACAGACCCCTCACATCCTGGACATAAACTGTTTCAACTCCTACCCTCAAAATGATGCTATAGAACACTGCACACCATAACAACTAGACATAAGAACATTTTTTCCCCGAAAGCCATCACTCTGCTAAACAAATAATTCCCTCAACATTGTCAAACTGTTTACTAAGTCTGCATACTATTAATCCTCCCTTCCTTTCCCCCATCTCCTCCCACCTATGACTGTATGACTGTAACTTTGTTGCTTGTATCCTAATGATTTTTTTACTGTTTCCTAATATGGTTTGATTGCTTATTGTATCCTATGACTATTATTAAGTGTTGTATCTTATGATTCTTGACTCTTGATGAATGTATCTTTTTTTTTTTATGTACACTGAGAGTACCATGCACCAAGACAAATTCCTTGTGTGTCCAATCACACTTGGCTAATAAACTATTCTATTCTATTCTATTCTATTCTATTCTATTCTATTCTATTCTATTCTATTCTATTCTAATTTTGGAAAAAAAAAACTTTATTGTTGTTTGGGTAAATCTGAGCTCATTGTTGCAAGTATTAAAGAAATATCTCCAAATCTAAGTTTTCATAAATTCTCTCTGGTCCTTCCTCTTCTGCCGCAAACAATCTCTGCTGCAAAATAAGATCAACTATGAGGTAGAATATTTACATTTGTTGTCATTTGTGTTTCTGTTTTCACAATTACTCTTTGTTGCTATACATTTTTTTTTACTGAAAAGCATTTCAGTTTATTTGTATTATACCTTAGCCTATTACAGGAATCTTGGGAGATTCAGTGGCATATGAATTAATCAAATCTACCAGATAAAACACATAATAAAATGACAACAACAAAACCTAGATCAAGGTCTTCTTATCAGTAATATAAAATACCTACACCATATATCCATGCCAGGATTCCCAAATAACAGCCTGACCACAATGTCTGTCTTTGAAAAGATAGGCAAGATTGGAATCTTTCTTATCTCTAGGGCAATTCTGTTCCATAGAGCAGGTGCTGTGAGAGAGCTTACCTCTTGACCTCATCATGTCATGTTACTTTTTTTAAAATCTTGCACTCTGCGTATCTGGTGGGATGGGTAGAAAACATCAGAAAGAAGCTGTCCCAAAGGTGCTTTTTCAGGAGGCAAATGGACTTTCTTGTTTTTTTTCTTTTGAAGATGTTTCACTTTTCATCCAAGAAGCTTCTTAAATTCTGACAGGATGGTGGGGAATGGAAGGATTTATATTCCTTACAGACAGCTGGTCATTGTCATACTTTTAAAGGGTAGTTGAATCACATGGAGGTTTATCTGTGTCCTCATGCACACCTGAGTAGTGCTCCTGGTTCCTGTAGTCTGCAATTTTTCTCTGGAAATCCATTCCTACTCCCACACTATTCAAAGGGTGTTCATTCCAAATTATATAGTAAAAAGTATGTAGTGATTCTCACTCATGCAAGTCATGGTTGTCCCAAAGGTGCTTTTTCAGGAGGCAACTGGATTTTCTTGTTTTTTTCTTTTGAAGATGTTTCACTTCTCATCCAAGAAGTTTCTTCAACTCTGACAGGATAGTGGGGAATGGAAGGATTTATATTCCTTGCAGACAGCTGGTCATTTGTATCCTTTTAGAGGATAGTTGAAGCATTTGGAGGTTTATCTGTGTCCTCAGGGTCATCTGTATAACTACAGAAACCAGGAGCAAATCATCTTCAAAAGAAACAAAAAAACAAAAAAAATCCAGTTGCCTCTTGAAAAAGCACCTTTGGGACAAGCATGACCTGAATGACTGAGAATCTCTATAGATGCCATGTCGGGTTTAGAGGTGGCAACAAGTATATTGAATTAAACTCAGGGGTGGCATTCTACCAGTTCACACCTATTTGCTAGAACCGGTTGTTAACATTCTAAGCAGTTCGGAGAACCGGTTGTTAGAAGAAATTACTGGCCTAATCCTGTAAGGAAGGCAGGAAGGAAACATTCTGGTGTTGCCTACAGAAACTGCCTCTCCGTTAACCCTTATTACATTCTTGGCAGGACTGGACTTCTTGTCTCAAGAACCTATCTGGAGTTTTCTTTCCCTCTTTTGCTGATACTTTGCTTGTATGGAGTGACCATTCAATGTTACAATGGCACTGAAAACAGTGATTTATGACCATTTTTCACACTTACAACTGTTGCAGCATCCCCACAGTCATGAGAGTCCAGGTGAGGAGATCCGTGCCTCGATGTGAGTGATATTGAGTTGGCTACACCCAGCCAATAACATTTAATGGATAGGTGATTAATGAATATATATTCACGTCCACCCAGTCACATGACCACCAAGCCATGCCCATCAACTGAGCCATGCCCACAGAACCAGTTGTTAAAAATTTTGAATCCTACCCCTGATTAGACTCAGAAACTTACTGGAAGCCACTGCAGCTTACATAGCAGCAGCGTTTTATAGACACAGCCATTCTTGTTCTGCAGCTGTTCTTTCACATGACAAGTCAAAGCTTCCAATGATTTTCAAGGGTAGCCCCATGTACAGCACATTGCAATAGTCCAGTGAGCCCAGTCTTTACATATGAGAGCTGGTGCCCACAGAGGGAGAGGGGGAACCGGTATGATGAACTGCAGTGAAACAGCAGTTTCCAAGAAGTAGAGAATACATTCCAGCAACGTGAGAGAGAGAGAGAGAGAGAGAGAGAGAGAGAGAGAGAGAGAGAGCACAGCCCAGAGCTGGATAGGAGAAAAGGAAGGATAGCCACTCTCTGAACACTTCCAGGAACCTTTTAGTACCCTAGAGTAGTAGTGTTTTCTCTGGCAAGATTCTGTGTATTATTTGTATGCAGGTAAACAACTGAACTCTGGATAAATTGTTCTGCATCATTCTTGGGCTTAGCCTGACATTTTTGACACTGAATAAATATAGTAACAAGTGTACTTCATTGGAGAGGCCACTTGGAAATCTTGAAAAGGCACATTCAAAATAAAGTATTTGTAGTTATTCAAAGGTGAACCTGAGAGGTAATTTTCTGTAGTGATTAAGGCATCAGGCTAGAAACAATGAGATTATGAGTTCTAGTCCTGCCATAAGCACAAAGCTAGCTGTGTGACCTTAGACTAAGTCACTTTAGCCTTAGCAAGGAATGTCAAACCACTTTTAAAAACTCTACCCGAGGTTTTGTTCACAGGGACTTAGTCCAGGCAGTTTTCTAGAATTGGACATGATTGAAGAGAAGATAAATGATCTTAGGAGTTTGTGTATTTATTTATCAAATTTGTATGTAGTGTAATCACCTATGGCAGTTCACAAGACAAAGAAATAAAATTAGGCAGAATGAACAATATATGACATCTAAAACCAAAGGCTGGAAAAATCTTGTCTTTAGCAGACAATGTGGAGACAAAGAAGCACACGGAACACATAAATTCTCTTGTTTGAAGAACATTTGAAAGTAATTTCAAAATAAATGAGAGTAGTGCAACAAAGCTGGAGATTGATTGATTGTGACATGACATTATTCTAAGCATGTGTTTGGCCATCCTTCTCATACCTTGTCCAACAGCCACTGCCTACTCACTGGAATATCGTTGGAATATTTTGATCACCAGATTGTTGAGACCAGCAGGAAAATTCTGTTCAAGGACTCTCAAAGAAGTTGAAATACATCTCTCACAATTTAGGTTTTCTATCTCATGCTTAAAGAATCCAGGCAAAATTCCAGAATTTTCCTCAGAATTATGCAAAGATCATAACTATCTGGTGCGCAATAATGGATCCTTATCTTCTAAATATATATATTAATGATCCTTCAGCTCAGAGGTGGTATTCAGCAGGTTCTGACTAGTTCTAGAGAACTGGTAGCATAAATTTTGAGTAGTTCGGAAAACCGGCAAATACCACCTCTGACTGGAGATTTTACAATATCCTTCCCCTGCCACACCCACCAAGCCACGCCCACAGAACCAGTAGTAAAAAAAAAAAATTGAATCCCACCACTGCTTCAGCTGGATCTTG